>NC_057947.1:36165451-36322951 GCF_018555375.3 Anguilla rostrata
AATACACCGGATCTCCAGCAGGTGGAGCGAATGAGTCAAACGGCCACAATCAAGCTAGGAAAAACAGTTCAACAATAAATAAATCCATCTTAAAAATGAATCAAAGTTCAGATTTTACTGCCAATCCAAAATGTAATGTTTGGATATTTTAAGAAACAGCCTATAAGATCAAAGAATAGCAAAGTAAAGTAGTTTCACTGTACACCAGCACTGCACCACACTGTCACTACCCCTGACTCACTGTACACCAGCACTGCACCACACTGTCACTACCCCTGACTCACTGTACACCAGCACTGCCACTGTCACTCCCGACCACTGTACACCAGCACTGCACCAACTGTCACTATCCCTGACTCACTGTACACCAGCACTGCACCACACTGCACTACCCCTGACTCACTGACACCATCACGCACCACTGCACTCCCGACTCATGTACACCAGCACTGCACCACACTGTCACTACCCCTGACTCACTGTACACCAGCACTGCACCACACTGTCACTACCCCTGACTCACTGTACACCAGCACTGCACCACACTGTCACTACCCCTGACTCACTGTACACCAGCACTGCACCACACTGTCACTACCCCTGACTCACTGTACACCAGCACTGCACCACACTGTCACTACCCTGACTCACTGTACACCAGCACTGCACCACACTGTCACTACCCTGACTCACTGTACACCAGCACTGCACCACACTGTCACTACCCCTGACTCACTGTACACCAGCACTGCACCACACTGTCACTACCCCTGACTCACTGTACACCAGCACTGCACCACACTGTCACTACCCCTGACTCACTGTACACCAGCACTGCACCACACTGTCACTACCCTGACTCACTGTACACCAGCATGCACCACACTGTCACTATCCCTGACTCACTGTACACCAGCACTGCACCACACTGTCACTACCCCTGACTCACTGTACACCAGCACTGCACCACACTGTCACTACCCTGACTCACTGTACACCAGCACTGCACCACACTGTCACTACCACTCCTGACCGCACTCACACTGTCACTACCGACACTGTACAGCACTGCACCACACTGTCACTATCCCTGACTCACTGTACACCAGCACTGCACCACACTGTCACTACCCTGACTCACTGTACACCAGCACTGCACCACACTGTCACTACCCTGACTCACTGTACACCAGCACTGCACCACACTGTCACTACCCTGACTCACTGTACCAGCACGACAACGTCACTATCGCCACTGTCACCACACTGTCACACTGTCACCCCTGACTCACTGTACACCAGCACTGCACCACACTGTCACTACCCTGACTCACTGTACACCAGCACTGCACCACACTGTCACTACCCTGACTCACTGTACACAGCACTGCACCACACTGTCACTACCCTGACTCACTGTACACCAGCACTGCACCACACTGTCACTACCCTGACTCACTGTACACCAGCACTGCACCACACTGTCACTATCCCTGACTCACTGTACACCAGCACTGCACCACACTGTCACTACCCCTGACTCACTGTACACCAGCACTGCACCACACTGTCACTACCCCTGACTCACTGTACACCAGCACTGCACACACTGTCACTACCTGACTCACTGTACACCAGCACTGAACCACACTGTCACTACCCCTGACTCCTGTACACCAGCACTGCACCACACTGTCACTACCTGACTCCTGTACACCAGCACTGCACCACACTGTCACTACCCCTGACTCACTGTACACCAGCCTGCACCACACTGTCACTATCCCTGACTCACTGTACACCAGCACTGCACCACTGTCACTACCCCTGACTCACTGTACACAGCACTGCACCACACTGTCACTACCCCTGACTCACTGTACACCAGCACTGCACCACACTGTCACTATCCCTGACTCACTGTACACCAGCACTGCACCACACTGTCACTACCCCTGACTCACTGTACACCAGCACTGCACCACACTGTCACTATCCCTGACTCACTGTACACCAGCACTGCACCACACTGTCACTACCCCTGACTCACTGTACACCAGCACTGCACCACACTGTCACTACCCCTGACTCACTGTACACCAGCACTGCACCACACTGTCACTACCCCTGACTCACTGTACACCAGCACTGCACCACACTGTCACTACCCCTGACAGACTCACTGTGGATCAGACACTACTGTTATTACACAGCTTATGAGCAGTGTGGACCCGTCCAAGCTCAGAGAAAAGTGCATTATAACCAGCGAAACATCATCTTGAATTTGCTGTTGCTTGGGAGCTTTGCTGCCTTGTACAGCAAACAGAGTGAGTTCTGGAAGGAGGCAGAGTGAGTTTTGAAAGGAGGCAGAGTGAGTTCTGGAAGGAGGCAGAGTGAGTTCTGGAAGGAGGCAGAGTGAGTTTTGGAAGGAGGCAGAGTGAGTTTTGGAAGGAGGCAGAGTGAGTTCTGGAAGGAGGCAGAGTGAGTTCTGGAAGGAGGCAGAGTGAGTTCTGGAGGGAGGCAGAGTGAGTTTTGGAAGGAGGCAGAGTGAGTTTTGGAAGGAGGCAGAGTGAGTTCTGGAAGGAGGCAGAGTGAGTTTCGGGGCCCGGCTGTACCTCGGAGCCCAGGGCCGAGGCGGTGAGCTCGCTGACGATGCTGGCCAGGAGGCCGCAGGTGTTGGACACCAGGTGAGGGGAGAAGAGCTCCACTTCCTTCCTCAGGCTCTTCCTGACAGGAAGCACCACGATCACCAGCATCTTCTCCAGAACCTCCCGGAAGCTGGTCATGCCCATGAGGTTCTCCTCCGTCTGCCCAACACAACGAACACATGAGACAAGCTCCACAGTGCCCCCTACAGGGAGAGCAGCGCAGCTACAACTACAAAACACCACAGGAAATACATAACACCCTGCGTTCTGAAAAACACAGCCTGACCAAATCTGTAAACTACATTAAAAACAAGGCTCTTCTAGGACTGGTTATGGCAGCAAGATTAATCGACATCCATGAATTTGTTTTTCTAAAATTTTCAAAAGCGTTGATCAGAACCAGTTTAAATGCCGATATTAACCCTGTGAAGAGCAGGTTTTCTGGAATGTTTTTTTTCCAGAATTCTAAGCCAGTGTTCTAGAACTCCACTGCTTTTAGTCGCCAGTAGTGACTGTGACATCATCAACATTAGAATGTTCAGTTAAGAACATTCTGATCACACATCTGTGACCTCACACCTCACAGGGTTAACAGGGAGCCCAGCTGGAATGTGGGCTGAGCAGGAGCAGCACACTCACGTGGCTGAGCTTCTCCATGTGCGCCACCAGCAGGGGGAAGCGGTGAGCCAGGGCGGAGTCGTTCTCTGTGCTGACCTGCTTGACCAGTGAGCGCAGCAGCACCTCCCCGTCGTAGGCGATGGGCAGGATGGAGGTCAGCTTGACGGAGGTGTTGCACAGCGCTGACATCACCGCGGCTAGCAGACGGCTGCTGGACGTGCGGAAGTTCGCCTCCTGGATGTCCTGAGAGACAGCGGGGAGACGCGCATGTGTGAGCGCAGGGACCAAACGCACCGCACACTGCGGGACTTCCTCACACTGCAGGACACCCTCACACTGCGGGACTACCTCACACTGCGGGACTTCCTCACACTGCGGGACACCCTCACACTGCGGGACGTCCTCACACTGCGGGACTTCCTCACACTATGGGACTTCCTCACACTGCGGGACTTCCTCACACTGCAGGACGTCCTCACACTATGGGACTACCTCACACTGCAGGACTTCCTCACACTGTGGGACACTCTCACACTGCGGGACGTCCTCACACTATGGGACTACCTCACACTGCAGGACTTCCTCACACTGTGGGACACTCTCACACTGCGGGACACCCTCACACTATGGGACTTCCTCACACTGTGGGACACTCTCACACTATGGGACTTCCTCACACTGCGGGACTTCCTCACACTGCGGGACTTCCTCACACTGCGGGACGTCCTCACACTAGGGGACTACCTCACACTGGGGGACTACCTCACACTGGGGGGCTTAAACACTCTTATCCAGAGGAAATAGCTCAGAACACAGGCAGGTACTCGTTGTCTTTTTAAGGTGCAAAACTACTCGTATTACAACAGGAAACCAAGAAGAGCCCTCAGGTTCTTGTGAATATTACTGCCTTCATTATAGCATGTGCTACATATAAACACACCCACATTAATATAGTAAAAGCAAAATGCCAAGTATTTAAAAGTGATGTTCACCTGTAGCTGTGCTCAGGTGAGTGGTGTTCACCTGTAGCTGTGCTCAGGTGAGTGGTGTTCACCTGTAGCTGTGCTCAGGTGAGTGGTGTTCACCTGTAGCTGTGCTCAGGTGTGTGTAGTTCACCCGTACCTGTGCTGAGGTGTGCTGAGGCGTGAGGGTGGGGCGGGGTGGGGCTCACCTGGTCCAGGCAGTTGAGCAGGTCGCACAGGCAGGCCCACTGCAGCGCGGGGGTGGGGTAGAAGGAGTGGAAGCAGGCGGTGAAGGTGTTGTGGCACTCCTGCAGGACGGCCTCCAGCAGGGCCAGTGGCTGGCTCAGGTAGCCCTGCGGGTCGTTGTCCAGCTTGGTCAGGCAGTTATCCATCCCCTCCGACAGAACCTTCTTCAGCAGGCTGCGCGTCTTCCCCACACACTCCGCCAGCCTGCTGGACTCGTCCACCACCGCCTTGCAGCTGGCTGCAGAGACACACACACACACACAGTGATGACACACACACGCAGTGCAGATACACACACACACACAGCGCAAACACACACAGGCACACATATACACACAGCACCCACACACAGCGCAGACACACAGACCACAGACACACAGCGATGACACACACACACACACACACAGACACACACACACAGCGCAAACACACATGTGCGTGTGAGCGCTGGGGCAGGTGAACTCACCTGAGATGGGGAAGATCTCGCAGATGTACACGCGGAGCAGGCGCAGGCAGCAGGTCCCCACGAAGCGCAGGCGCTCCAGGTCCAGCAGGGTGGCGGTGAACTGGAAGCCCTTCAGGCCCCGCAGCTCCTCCACACCCAGCACCAGCGTGGTCCAGCTCCAGTGCAGCACGCTCAGCAGGGACTCAAAGCACTCCTGCAGGGGGGGGGACTCGGTTCAGCTCCCCAACACTGACTCAGCTACACCCCAACACTGACTCAGCTAAAACCCCAACACTGACTCATAAACCCCAACACTGACTCAGCTAAAACCCCAACACTGACTCACAAACCCCAACACTGACTCAGCTACACCCCAACACTGACTCACAAACCCCAACACTGACTCAGCTACACCCCAACACTGACTCATAAACCCCAACACTGACTCGCTCAGCACCCCAACACTGACTCAGCTACATCCCAACACTGACTCAGCTAAAACCCCAACACTGACTCACAAACCCCAACACTGACTCAGCTACACCCCAACACTGACTCACAAACCCCAACACTGACTCGCTCAGCTCCCCAACACTGACTCAGCTACACCCCAACACTGACTCACGCCCACCAACCCACCCAACACTGACTCAGCTACACCCCAACACTGACTCGCTCAGCTCCCCAACACTGACTCAGCTACACCCCAACACTGACTCACGCCCACCCAACCACCCAACACTGACTCAGCTACATCCCCACACTGACTCACCCTCCATAAGTCCCTCTCACACCCACTGGATCTCCAGAGCTGTCCTGTGGCTCCTGAGTGCTTTTACTTTCTGCCAGTTAATCAGTGTGACAGAGGGGACTTGCACTGACCAGGCAAAGCCATTAGGGATCAATAACACACTGTCGCTTCACAGCTAACACCGATCAGCAATAAGCTGATCAATAACTCTACGTGTACTGAAGACACCAGCGGCACAGACTGCAGGGCGGGAGATTTAACATGCAGAACCTGTAAAAATCCCACTACAGGCTGATTTCAGCCAGAGAAAGGGCGAGAGAAATGGGCGGAGTCAGCACATAAAAGGAACCCAGAACATCCCAGGCAGAGGCCACGCCCCTTTAAAACGCACCACGGAGACGGTCCGGGCGAAGGACCTCTTCAGGATGTGGACCGGCTCGCTGGTCTGCTGCTTCCCTTTGGCGGCGTTGGCGTCGTTTGACGGAAGCCTGCGGAAAACGCCACAAAACCCACATGAGAACCAGCATGCACACGCAGACAGAACCCACATCAGAACCAGCATGCACACGCAGACAGAACCCACATCAGAACCAGCATGCACACGCAGACAGAACCCACATCAGAACCAGCATGCACACGCAGACAAAACCCACATCAGAACCAGCATGCACACGCAGACAGGAGAGAGAGGCCCGTTTGGGTCTGTACGGACGTGCAGACAGAACCGGACTTGCCTGTAGAGCAGCTGAGGTATCTGACCCGCGTTCACATCCGTACCGTTGTTGGACTTCTTGGAGCTCTTGAACTGAAAGACGACACTGCAAGCAGGGAGAGGCCATTAACACACAAACGTGCTATGAAGCTGGACACGGTCAGTACAGGGATGCGCACGCAATTCTCTGATCCAGAGTCATTTAAACAGATCAGATTCACTACACAGAGTGCGTTTAAACAGCTGGATATTTCACTCAAGCCAGGGAGTTACACACGCAGTTCCTCAGCCAATCGGCCGTGTGCCCCTGTGCGTAGAGAGCTGTGATTGGGCGGTGCGTACCCGTCGTCGGTGGTGATGGTGGCCTGCCCGTGCGAGCCGCAGTCGCTGCTGGGGCCCGAGACGCGGGCCCAGGCCACGTACCACCAGCCCAGCTGCAGCAGCACCGGCTCGTCAAACATCATGGCGTACTTCTCCCTGGGGGGAAGGGGGGAGGGGAGAGCGCCGTCACACACACACACATATATATATACACACACACACACTCTCTCCCTCTCTGCAGTGTTTACCCGGTGGCGCAGTCACACACACACACACACACACACACACTCTCCCTCTCTGCAGTGCTTACCTGGCGGCGCAGTCACACACACACACACACTCTCACACACACACACACACTCTCCCTCTCTGCAGTGCTTACCTGGCTGCGCAGTCACACACACACACACACACACTCACACACACACACACTCTCCCTCTCTGCAGTGTTTACCTGGCTGCGCAGTCACACACACACACACACACACACTCTCCCTCTCTGCAGTGTTTACCTGGCTGCGCAGTCGTACGCCAGCACGTCCGTCTCAGCCAGCAGGTCCCCGTCTGTCTCATGGTCTCCCCCGTCTGGACCCAGCTCAAACAGCTGCAGGACAACCAGCCGTTAACACATCTGGACCCAGCTCAAACAGCTGCAGGACAACGAGCCATTAACACATCTGGACCCAGCTCAAACAGCTGCAGGACAACGAGCCATTAACACATCTGGACCCAGCTCAAACAGCTGCAGGACAACGAGCCGTTAACACATCTGGACCCAGCTCAAACAGCTGCAAGACAACCAGCCGTTAACACATCTGGACCCAGCTCAAACAGCTGCAGGACAACCAGCCTTAACACATCTGGACCCAGCTCAAACAGCTGCAGGACAACAGCCTTAACACATCTGGACCAGCTCAAACAGCTGCAGGACAACGAGCCGTTAACACATCTGGACCCAGCTCAAACAGCTGCAAGACAACCAGCCGTTAACACATCGGACCCAGCTCAAACAGCTGCAGGACAACCAGCTATAACCATCTGGCCCCCAAACAGCGCAACAGAGCTGTAACCCACATCTGGGCCCACGCTCAACAGCTGCAAACCAACGACCGTTAACCCATCTACCGCTCAAACCGCAGCAAGAGCCTACCAACGCCCAGCCAAACAGCTGCAACAACCACGTACTCTGACCCCAGCTCAACCGCACAGCAACCACATTAACCACATCTGACCCCTCAACAGCTGCAGTAAACGCTACCATCCGCTGGCTCAACCCCACAGCCCAACCCCACAGCCCAACCCCACAGCCCAACCCCACAGCCCCAACCCCACAGCCCCAACCCCACAGCCCTAACCCCACAGCCCCAACCCCACAGCTCCAACCCCACAGCCCCAACCCCACAGCTCTAACCCCACAGCCCCAACCCCACAGCCCTAACCCCATAGCCCCAAACCCACAGCCCCAACCCCACAGCTCTAACCCCACAGCCCTAACCCCACAGCTCTAACCCCACAGCTCTAACCCCACAGCCCTAACCCCACAGCCCTAACCCCACAGCCCAACCCACCACAGCCCAACCCAACCACACAGCCTAACCACCCACCCAGCCCAACCCACAGCTCTAACCCCACAGCCTAACCCCACAGCCCTAACCCCACAGCCCCAACCGCCACAGCCCTAACCCACAGCCCAACCCCACACCCTAAACAGCCCACCACAGCCCTAACCCCACAGCCCTAACCCCACAGCCCAACCCACACCCCTAACCCCACAGCCCAACCCCACAGCCTAACCCCACAGCCTAACCCCACAGCCTAACCCCACAGCCCACAGAGCCTCCAACCCCACAGCCCAACCCCACAGCCTACCCCACAGCCTTACCCCTAGCAGCAACCCACAGGCCCTAACCCCACGCTCGACACGCCCAGCCCCAACCCCACAGTACAGCTCCTCACAGCTGCAGCAGGAGCTGAAATCCTAAAGCAGCCCCACTAAGATCCTCTCACACGGACACTGTGACACGTTCCCTAGCAGAGACACAGGAGGGGCTGGCACTGTGACAGACCCTGGGTTTAATTATCCTCCCTGTGCCTGTTAAAACAGCCGCGGGACGGGACCGGCTCACCTTGATTTTGGCGGTGTACTCCCCCCGGCCCCCAAACAGCCCCAGCCCCCCCAGCAGGATGTCGGCGTCGGCGCAGAACCGGATGGCCTCCACGGAGTGGGCGGAGTAACCCCAGCCGCCCCCATGACCTGGAACCAAACGCACCGTGATGTCATCACACCGCACGGGATTTAAGACCTGAGGGGCGGGGTGCTGTTAGGCTATGAACATCTCACTAGAGCAGCGGGGAGTTAGGAGTGTTAAGACCACTCTGGTCGCAGGCAGTCACAGCCAATCACAGCCGGTCACAGGCGGTCACAGCCAATCACAGGCAGTCACTGCCGGTCACAGCCGGTCACAGCCGGTCACAGGCAGTCACAGCCGGTCACAGGCGGTCACAGGCAGTCACAGGCGGTCACAGCCAATCACAGCCGGACACAGGCGGTCACGGGACCGAGCACAGCTCACAGGACAGCATGCGCACTCACTCTCGAACCGGTTGACCACGCTGTAGTCCTCCTTGGAGTAGACTTTCAAGACGGCCTGCGTCTCTTCTTCAGTGCTGGCCACGCCCATCTTCAGGTCCTGCATGGCAGCGAGCGTGTCCAGGCACCCTGAGGAGACACACACAAACACACACATATACACACACACACGAATACAATTAAAACCAAGGTCAGTGTGACTGTATCAGAGGTGCGGAATAATTGTAACAGTAAATTAAAACACCCTAAAATGTGTGTAGGTAGGTTTTTTCTGCACATACTAATGTTAATCAAGGAAACACATTTCCACTGGTAATGTGAGACCAGCCACATCCTGACATTATTAAGCACAGGGTTTTATCCATGAAAAGACTGCGTAAACACTGACGCACAAGCAACTTCAAAACTTACCATGACGTGAGTTGTGGTAATATTCAAATAGATGAGGAAAGCAGCTTTTGTTTGTTTCTTAACACCCAGGTAAGCATTTACAAAGCAAATAGCCGACCACACAGACCAGCCAGGTGTGTGTTCATTATAAATGGCTGTGAGCAGGTAGCCCTTTATTTTCCATTAACACGTGCAGGGCCCCATGGGAGCGGGTGGGGGTGGGGCTTGGGAGTGGGGTGGGGGTTTAGGGGGCTCATACCCAGGATGTGCAGGGCCCATGGGAGCGGGTGGGGGGTGGGGTTTAGGGGGCTCATACCCAGGATGTGCAGGGCTCCATGGGAGCGGGTGGGGTGGGTTGGGGGGTAGGGCATACCCAGGATGCGCAGGGCTCCATGGGAGCGGGTGGGGGGTGGGGTTTAGTTGGGGGCCATACCCAGGATGTGCAGGGCTCCATGGGAGGAGGTGGGGGGGGGGGTTAGGGGGCTCATACCCAGGATGGCAGGGCTCCATAGGGGAGGGGGGTGGGGGTGTGGGGGTTAGGGGGTGCCATACCCAGGATGTGCAGGGCTCCATGGGAGCGGGTGGGGGGTGGGGGTTATGGGGGGTGCCATACCCAGGATGTGCAGGGCTCCATGGCGGGTGGTGGGGGAGGTGGGGTGGGTTGGGGGGCTCATGACTCACAGGATGTGCAGGGCTCCATGGGAGCGGGTGGTGGTGGCGTGGGGGCCGGATGGCAGTGCCAGCTCAGGGCTCAGGATGCTGCAGCGCGCCTGCAGGTCGGAGGCGGATGGCACGCGGGCATCAGCGATCACCGCGTTATAGCAACACATCTCCCGTGAGGCGGGCAGGAACCTGGGGGGGGGGGGGGGGAGAGAGAGGGAGAGAGGGCATGAGACTGGCCTTAAGCCAGTGACCCAAACTCCCTCATCCTGCCTGCAGTAGGGTGGACCACTGAAAGGTTACACAGGGATGTTTGTTTTCTGTTTGACAGACAGGTGTAAGGCCTAACGCAGCGGGACACACCTCCAGATGACGTCATACACGGGGTCCAGGCAGAGGCCGAAGCCCTGCAGGTCCTCCTGCTCCGAGTCGCTGAAGGTCCGGCAGCTGCCGTCCGTCTTGTTAATCAGCAGGCATTTAAAGGGGGGGGGCTCGGAGACCGAGGAGGGCACCAAACCTGGGGAGGGGGGGCGGAGAGACAGGCACCACCTTCAGCAAAAAGCACGCGCACCACCGGCACTGGCCAGCAGAGGGCCGAACGCGGGAGGAGGACGGGGGGGCGGGGCCTCACCGATGATGTGCTTGCTGGCGAAGATCTCGGAGGTGGCGAGCACGTGCGAGTTGATGAGCGCCTCGTCGATGCGCAGGAAGGTCTGGTCCCCGCTCGCCCCGATCCAGGTGGCCTTGCGCCCGTATTTCGCCCCGATGTTGGGCATGGGGGAGGGCCGGGCGTTCCAGTAGGGCACGTCCAGAATGGGCCGGCCCAGCTGCCCTTTCTGTGAGGGGACCGCACGTCAGCCCAACACACTCGCAGCACTGAGCACCCTCAGCCCAACACGCTCCCAACACTGAGCACCCTCAGCCCAACACACTCCCTGCACTGAGCACCCTCAGCCCAACACACTCCCAACACTGCGCACCCTCAGCCCAACACGCTCCCAACACTGAG
Source organism: Anguilla rostrata (assembly GCF_018555375.3). NCBI lineage: Eukaryota > Metazoa > Chordata > Actinopteri > Anguilliformes > Anguillidae > Anguilla > Anguilla rostrata. Next base: position 36,176,804 of record NC_057947.1, read on the forward strand.
CACCCTCAGCCCAACACGCTCCCAACACTGTGCACCCTCAGCCCAACACACTCCCAACACTGAGCACCCTCAGCCCAACACACTCCCAACCCTGTGCACCCTCAGCCCAACACACTCCCAACACTGCGCACCCTCAGCCCAACACACTCCCAGCACTGAGCACCCTCAGCCCAACACTCTCCCAACACTGCGCACCCTCAGCCCAACACACTCGCAGCACTGAGCACCCTCAGCCCAACACACTCCCTGCACTCAGAACCCTCAGCCCAACACACTCGCAGCACTGAGCACCCTCAGCCCAACACACTCCCAACACTGAGCACTCTCAGCCCAACACACTCCCAACACTGAGCACCCTCAGCCCAACACACTCCCAGCACTGAGCACCCTCAGCCCAACACACTCCCAGCACTGAGCACCCTCAGCCCAACACACTCCCAGCACTGAGCACCCTCAGCCCAACACACTCCCAGCACTGAGCACCCTCAGCCCAACACACTCCCAGCACTGAGCACCCTCAGCGCAACACACTCCCAACACTGAGCACCCTCAGCCCAACACGCTCCCTGCACTGAGAACCCTCAGCCCAACACACTCCCAACACTGAGCACCCTCAGCCCAACACGCTCCCAACACTGAGCACCCTCAGCCCAACACACTCCCAGCACTGAGCACCCTCAGCCCAACACTGAGCACCCTCAGCCTAACACACTCCCAACACTGAGCACCCTCAGCCCAACACACTCCCAACACTGAGCACCCTCAGCCCAACACATTCCCAACACTGAGCACCCTCAGCCCAACACACTCCCAACACTGAGCACCCTCAGCCCAACACACTCCCAACACTGAGCACCCTCAGCCCAACACACTCCCAACACTGAGAACCCTCAGCCCAACACACTCCCTGCACTGAGCACCCTCAGCCCAACACGCTCCCAACACTGAGCACCCTCAGCCCAACACACTCCCAACACTGAGAACCCTCAGCCCAACACACTCCCTGCACTGAGCACCCTCAGCCCAACACGCTCCCAACACTGAGCACTCTCAGCCCAACACACTCCCAACACTGAGAACCCTCAGCCCAACACACTCCCTGCACTGAGCACCCTCAGCCCAACACACTCCCAACACTGAGCACCCTCAGCCCAACACGCTCCCAACACTGAGCACCCTCAGCCCAGCACGCTCCCAACACTGAGTACCCTTAGCCCAACACAACAACCCGCGTCACTGCACGTTACAGACACACCCTCTCATCCCACTCCAATACACACACCTACACTCCCACAGCGATCACCGCACACTCCACACAGCAGGGTAACAAACAGCAGCCCGTCGCCCCGGCGACGTACAGAGAGGAGGAAGACCGTACCGAGAAGCTGCCGAAGGTGAAGACCTGTCCGTCAATCAGGAGCACGGCCGTGTGGTTGCTGCCCGCCGTCACCTGAACGCTGGGCCCCGGGAGAGCCTGGACTAGAGTAGGAGCGCCCCTGAACACAGCACAACACAGGGGGGTTAGAGTGAGTGTGCGTGTGTGTGTGTGTGAGAGAGAGTGTGTGTGTGTGAGAGAGATAGAGTGTGCATGTGTGTGTGTGTGAGAGTGTGTGTGTGTGTGTGTGTATATGAGTGTGTGTGTGTGTGTGTATGTGCGTTCTTTACCTGGAGTTCACGTCTCCATGTCCCAGCTGGCCGTGCTGCCCGTAGCCGAAGGTATAAACGTCCCCGTTCTCCATCAGCACCACTGCAGAGGAGAGGAGAGGACAGGAGAGGACAGGAGAGGAGAGGAGAGAAGGAGAAGAGAGGACAGGAGAGGAGAGAAGGAGAGGACAGGAGATGACAGGAGAGGAGAGGGGTAAGGGGAGAGGAGAAACTGTCAGCTGCTATTTCAAACCATTTCATCTGTCCTTTCCCCCCAGCACTCATCTGACTGCCACGGCCCAGTTCATGACCAGTGCAAAGCGAACTCGCATCCCAGAGTGCACCGGGACCAGCGTGGAGGCCAATGAGCAACAGGTTCCAAACGCGCCTCAAACCGGCTGTCGCTCATCGCCTCGCTTAGTCTTACCCTCAGAGAGCACTGGGGGGGGGGGGGGGGCGAAGGCTGGGGGGGGCGGGGGGGCGGCTGGGGGGGCGGCGGAACGTACCGGAGTGGTGGAAGCCGCAGCTGACCTGCACAGCGCGCATCTCGCAGTCGAAGCGCACCGCCCCGGGGGGGTAGGTGGTGATCTTGCTGGCGTCCTTGTCTCCGCGCTCGCTGCTGCGGTCTGTGGAGCAGGAGAGGGACAGTCAGGACTGTGGGGGGGGGGGGCAGCCGAAAGAGACGGGCGGGGCACCAGGACTCTCAGGCCGTACCTGAACACCTGACACCTGGAGAGAAAACATCATACAGCAGTGAAGAACAGAGCGAGGGATGGAGGGATAGAGGGAATGATGGAGGGTGTGCTAAATGAAAGACAGCAGTGGGAAAAGAAAGGGTTTGTACCCTAATAAATAATCTAATAATTGATAAAAAGATCAATCTGCATAGTGTCATGCGTGACGGTACAACAACACGGAAAGGCCACTGGGACCGACACACCTGGTGGCCCAGGTAAAACCACCTCACTCTGAACACACAATCCAGTCGAGGTCCATTTTGAACACTGGAAAACTGCCAATGTTTTGTTTACATCCATGTGGCAGGAGCGACATTTTATGTTTCAACTCCAAAGTGTGTTTGGAAATCGTTGCAGAGTTGTGTGATTAAGATTTCTAAACCCACAAAGAATGGTGTTTCGGAGATGATTTTATTTTTACAAAATTTGTATTTGACTTGTACTATAGACGTGTTTAGTTGAGCAATGCATGACACACAGGAGGAATGCCATGCACAGCCGATGTTAGGAACATGGCAGCCAACACTGGGGTGAGAATATGAACGCATGGGCAGAAAGGAGGGTCTGGCTAACACTCTGCGTAAGGAGCTCCGTTCACAGGGGACGTGAAGGACTGTGGGGCGTATTTCAGGGCTGTTAAAAACACTCACACTAGCAGCCGGAAGCAATCTGAGAGCCAACACCAGCAAACATAAGCGGCAGCAACTGCCACACCTGCAGCCAATCAGGAGCCCTGTTACTGAGGTGAGTATGACCAAGATCCATGAGAAGCCAATCAGGAGCCCTGTTACTGAGGTGAGTATGACCAAGATCCATGGCTGCGTCCGAAATAGCATACTACGCAAAACATAAATGGTAAATGGACTGCATTTATATAGCACTTTTATCCAAAGCGCTTTACAATTGATGCCTCTCATTCGCCAGAGCAGTTAGGGGTTAGGGGTTAGGTGTCTTGCTCAAGGACACTTCGACACACCCAGGGCGGGGTTTGAACCGGCAACCCTCCGACTGCCAGACAATCGGTCTTACCTCCTGAGCTATGTCGCCCCACAACATACTATATAGTGCATACTATCATTCAGCTCACTTAGTATCCATTTCTCATTTCAAGCCACTAACGTCTGTGACAGATCTACTCTGGAAGCTAGCTAACATTGTGTACGGAAAACAGAAAAAGATTTAAAACGCAAATACAGCCATTGGTTTTAACTAAGCTAAGTATAGTGAGAAATAATACATATACATGTGACTCTCACCACTTCGGCTTAAACTGGCCTCCACCAATATTAGCTGTCTGGTTACTTGGGTTGTGAACTATCACAATGCATTGTGGGACAGTCATGACAGCGTAGTGTCCAGTGTTGGCACATTTATGATATCTCACCGGATGTAGTATGAAATCCGGGTATTTTTCGTACACCATTTCATGCATACTATGGTTTCGGACAGACTAAAAATGTTCCCATACTATTTTTGTGTACTAAATAGCATGCTAGTATGCGATTTCGGATGCAGCCCTTGAGGAGCAGGGACAAGCTACACAGAGCCCGGTGGGGGTTATGAACCAATCAGGCCCTGCGACAGACAGGGAGGCCACTCCCCCTCCCACAGGGCACTCCCCCCAGCAGGACCCTCTGACAGGTAACAGGGAGAGGAGACAGACAGAACGCTCCTCAGGAAGGGAGAAACAGGAGCACCACGCGGTTATACTGGGGTTCGGAGGAGGTCAACTTAGTCTATGACCTATGACCTATGACCCAGAGATTCCAGGATGAACAATACATGCTTGAGAAATTTGAAAGTGTGAAAATATTTATTTGAATTACAAACTCAGTGAAGGCAAGAAAGTAGACTATTTTTTTCCATCTCATTCAGGAAGTGGAACCTGCATCTCTCCAGTATAACCGCAGAGCGCCACATACGCCATTTTACACGGTCTGTGAGCCTCTTCAGTGTTAGGACCAGTAAAAACGCAGACAGCCCCTGTCGTGGCCTGGAACCGTCTGGGCAGCGAGTGCATGGTGCGGAAAGACGTGACTCTCTCTCCTCTGACTCTTCCGCACGCCAAGGTCCCTGTGCTCAGGAGCGGTGTGTCTAACACACCCCCACATTTACATTCCGCTCACCAGCCGCACAGCGCTGGGGTGATAAATCCAGCAGGAGAGCTTTATGGACTTTTATTTAGCGCACGCACAGAGCACAGAGCCCGCCGTCATCCACAGTGTGTACCGCTACACCGGGGAAGAGATTAACGTCCTGGACATGACCACCCCCCCCCCCACCCTCTCTCGGGATGGTCTTCTAACGAACCCAAGAGAGTCACCCCCCCTCCCCCAAGACGGGCCGGAGGGGGGGCGAGGCAGCCCGTTAGCGCTGGGAGGCCGCAGTAGTACCTTTGTGCTTATTCCGCTCGAGCTTTGCCTGCTGGGGGGGTCTGAGCCGGGCTAGCGCCTGCTCGCGCTGGTTCATTAAAATGGGACCGGGGATAAGGAGGGGACCTGGGGGAGAGAGGCACGTTCACATGCAGGGGCACAGCGCACACCAGGAGCACAGCACCATGAGGAGCACAACACCATGGAGAACACACAGGGCAAATCATAATGCACACGTAAGCAGAGGAACAAATTAAATAAACCAAAATAAACCACCTGGAAGAATGAACAACACACACACACACACACACATGAACACACAAACACCCACACAAACACCCACACACACACACACACACACCCACATGAACACACAAACACACACACAAACACCCACACACACCCACATGAACACGCACACAAACACAAACACACACCACCAGTGGAAGTTTAACTGACTGGGCTTTCTTTCTGTAACTTAATTAAGCCAATTAAGTTTTTTGAGATGAGGTGAAGAGCAGTACCAGCTGAGAGAAATGGGAGGACTGAGCAGATGCACTTTCTCATTATGAATAAGATCTCTTTCTGTTGCCGTTAGGACTGAAATGTGCTGTGATCGTGGTTAGTCAGGATATGCTACTGATGTCCGCGCCGGGCCTAAAAAGTCAAAGGAGGAATTGCGGGGGTGAAAAAAGGGATGTAGCCAATCAAAGCTAGACACGCTCAGTGCATGAGCAGGTCTGAGCCAATCAAAGCTAGGCACGCTCAGTGCATGAGCAGGTCTGAGCCAATACAAACAGGACCTGAGGATTCCAATACAAACAGGACCTCGGCATCCTGACACAGTTCCTGGCTGAGCTCGCAGTCAGAACGCGTCGATCTTCTGAGCGTGCTCAGTACGAGAGGAGACTGTGACGGGCAGACGTGCCATGTGGTCTGCAGGATGGCTGAGTCTCCAGCCATCTGTGACTCCCGGCCCCCCCCCGTATAGGCGGGGGTTCGATCCCCCGCCACGGCACCTTCTGAGCTGCGACCCCTTCTCTAAATGGTAAATGGACTGCATTTATATAGCTTTACAACTGATGCCTCGAATTCACCAGAGAAATTACGGGTTAGGTGTCTTGCTCAGGGACATTTCGACATGCCCAGGGCAGGGGATCGAACCAGCAACCCTCCGACTGCCAGACAAGCGCTCTTACCTCCTGAGCTATGTCGCCCCCATATGTCGCTCTCCTGAGCTATTCTCTACCCCTCTGCTTTCTACCCATCTGAGTAAAGCAAAAAAAAAAAAAAAAAACGGGGCCTGCAAACGAGGCCTGGACACAAGGCCCTGACATGGGGCCTGCAAGGGCGGGCCGGACACCGGGCCTGGACAAGTGGCCTGCAAACGGGGCCCAGACATGGAGCCTGCAAACGGGGCCTGGACAAGTGGCCTGCAAACGGGGACAGGACAAGTGGCCTGCAAACGGGGCCCAGACATGGAGCCTGCAAACGGGGCCCAGACATGGAGCCTGCAAACGGGGCCTGGACAAGTGGCCTGCAAACGGGGACAGGATACGGGGCCTGCAAACGGGGCCCAGACATGGAGCCTGCAAACGGGGCCCAGACATGGAGCCTGCAAACGGGGCCCAGACATGGGGCCTGTAAACGGGGCCTACAAGGGGGGCCCGGACACCGGGCCTGGAAATGGGGCCTGCAAATGGGGACAGGACACAGGGCCTGCAAACGGACAACACACTGGGCCTGCAAACGGGGCCCGGAAACGGGGTCTGCAAACGGGGCCCAGACACGGGGCCCTACCTCGGCCCTCGTCCAGCCGGTGCCGGCGGTTGATGCGCTGCCTCTTCTCTTCCTGGCGGATCTGGATGTGCTCCTCAATATTCACGCCTGGGGGGGGAGGGACAGGCACAGCTGAAATAAGAGCGGTTGAGGATGTTTGGGCCAAAAGAAGGGGGGACAGACAAGACAGACACACAAGATGAGTATCGAGGATGGAGGAACACGGCGTCATGGATACAAACAGGACACAGCTTTTCCAGCAGGAGCTACACCTGCAGGGCCTAATGCAGTACAGCCCTGGCAGGCAGCAGCTCAAACACACAGCAGTGGTACAGGTCTGCATGTGCAGCATGGTATGGTCATGAGATTCAATGACAGCACTGTTACGAGTATGAATGTATTCTGAAGAACAATCATAAGTTTGCCACAAAATTACTTAAGCATAAAAATGGAAACAGATCAGTTTTAGCATTAAAAAGCCAGAAGAGTGCACTCAAAGCAATTTAATTGATCATTAGCAAAATGCCCACATGCCCCACCCTCCTTAGCGACAGTTGCTAAGTACAACAAAATAAGATGGGAGTCAACAGGCAGCATCAGCTTGAGAGAATTACCGCAGGAAATTACAGATGCGCAATTTCAGGCGAAAGAGGAAGTAGTTTCATACCTAAAAGCAGGTCCAGCGGAATCATCTCCTTCACGGCGTCGAAGATGCCCCTCTGCCGAGCTTCCTGTCCGTCCAGCTCACGGGCACACGCCTTACAGCAGCCGCAAGCAGAACAGCCGGACTCCCCCGAGCCACAGCCACACACCCTGAGGACCAAACACACACACAGCGCTCACACCTCATACTACAGAGTAGCCGCACACCCTGAGGACCAAACACACACACACACACACACATACACACACACACTTACACTCACATACCTCAAACCTACAGAGCAGCCGCACACCCTGAGGACAAAACACACACATGCATACACACACACACACACAACACACACACACACACACACACACACACACACACACACACACACACACACACACACACACACACACACACACACACACACAACACACACACCACACACACACACACACACACACACACACACACACACAACACACACACACACACACACACACACATACACACACACACACACACTTACACTCACATACCTCAAACCTACAGAGCAGCCGCACACCCTGAGGACAAAACACACACATGCACAACACACACAGTGCTTACACCTCAAACAACAGAGCAGGCGCACACCCTGAGGGCAGAAGACACACACACACACACACACACACGCGCTGCAGAGCAGCTAGATACTGCTGAAAGACTCAAACTGCAGAGGTGCAGAAACTGCAGCGCCTGCAATGTGTCTATGACAGCCCGGCTGATTACAGCCTCAGATTTCCTTTAGTAAGCAAATAGGAGCGCACAGAATATCATATTATTAGCGTTAAATATTTACACTCAATATCACAGCACTTCTCTGCCCATTTAAAGAGAGGCAAAACACAGCCGTCCTCACTATTCCTGTCTGCTATGTCCCTACCAGACTGACACAAACCCTGATATTATTCAGGGAAAGAATCAGTATTAAAAACGATCCAGTGGCTTATTTACTCCACAAAACGGTGTGGTGATGTTTGTAAGCTGTGGGGGGTGTGATGGCGGTGTGATGGTGGTGTGAGGGCGGTGTGATGGTGGTGTGATGGCGGTGTGATGGTGTGATGGCGGTGTGAGGGTGGTGTGAGGGCAGGGTGGATGGTGTGATGGCGGTGTGATGGTGTGAGGGTGGTGTGAGGGCAGGGTGGATGGTGTGATGGCGGGGTGATGGTGTGAGGGCGGTGTGAGGGCGGGGTGATGGTGTGATGGTGTGAGGGCAGTGTGATGGGGTGATGGCGGTGTGGTGGTGTGATGGCGGTGTGATGGTGTGATGGTGTGAGGGCGGTGTGAGTGGTGTGATGGTGTGATGGCGGTGTGATGGTGTGATGGCGGTGTGATGGTGTGATGGTGTGATGGCGGGGTGATGGTGTGAGGGCGGTGTGATGGCGGTGTGAGGGCGGTGTGATGGTGTGAGGGCGGTGTGATGGTGTGAGGGCGGTGTGATGGTGTGATGGCGGTGTGATGGTGTGATGGCGGGGTGATGGTGTGAGGGCGGTGTGATGGCGGTGTGATGGTGTGAGGGTGGTGTGAGGGCAGGGTGGATGGTGTGATGGCGGTGTGATGGTGTGAGGGCGGTGTGAGGGCGGGGTGATGGTGTGATGGTGTGAGGGCAGTGTGATGGGGTGATGGCGGTTGGTGGTGGTGTGATGGCGGTGTGATGGTGTGAGGGCGGTGTGATGGTGGTGTGATGGTGTGAGGGCGGTGTGATGGTGTGATGGCGGTGTGATGGTGTGATGGCGGTGTGATGGTGTGATGGCGGGGTGATGGTGTGAGGGCGGTGTGATGGCGGTGTGAGGGCGGTGTGATGGTGTGAGGGCGGTGTGATGGTGTGAGGGCGGTGTGATGGTGTGATGGCGGTGTGATGGTGTGATGGCGGGTGATGGTGTGAGGGCGGTGTGATGGTGTGAGGCGGTGTGATGGTGTGATGGCGTGTGATGGTGTGATGGTGTGAGGGCGGTGTGATGGTGTGAGGGCGGTGTGATGGCGGTGTGAGGGCGGTGTGATGGTGTGAGGGCGGTGTGATGGTGTGAGGGCGGTGTGATGGTGTGATGGCGGTGTGATGGTGTGATGGCGGGGTGATGGTGTGAGGGCGGTGTGATGGTGTGAGGGCGGTGTGATGGTGTGATGGCGGTGTGATGGTGTGATGGTGTGATGGCGGGGTGATGGTGTGAGGGCGGTGTGATGGCGGTGTGATGGCGGTGTGAGGGCGGTGTGAGGGCAGTGTGAGGGCGGTGTGAGGGCAGTGTGAGGGCAGTGTGATGCCGGTGTGATGGCGGTGTGAGGGCGGTGTGATGGCGGTGTAATGGCGGTGCCGCTCACCCTCCGGGCACCCTGTCGGGCCGGCCGCTGCTCACACAGCTGGCTCCGTAGCCGGTGCAGTCTCCACACACGGTGCACACCATGCACTGGTCCAGCTTCCACTTGTGAGCGCCAGGCTGGCACATCAGAGACTTCTCCTCCTTCTCCTCCAGCTCCTCCTCCAGGTCCTCATCCATGGCCGTCGCCATGTTCTCCACCCCAAAGCCTGCAGAGCACGAGCGCACAGTTACACACACATTACACACACAGTTACACACACAGTTACACACACATTACACAGTTACACACACAACACACAGTTACACACACATTAAACACAGTTACACACACATTACACACAGTTACACACATATTACACACACCGTTACACACATATTACACAAACCATCACACACACATTACACACACATTACACACACAGTTACACACACATTACACACACCGTTACACACACATTACACACACAGTTACACACACATTACACACAGTTACACACACATTACACATACAGTAACACACACATTACACACACCGTTACACACATTACATACACAGTTACACACACATTACACAGAGTTACACACACATTACAGACACATTACACACACACTTACACACACCGTTACACACATATTACACACACATTACACACACAGTTACACACATATTACAGTCACTGTTCTCCACAAACAACAATATAGTACTCTTCTACAGTATGACTACTGTATTATGTCATGCTAGCTACTCCATATGAGGTCATTTTGTGTCAGCAGTTGGCTATACACCAGTTTCCCATGTGATCTTCGGAAAAAAAAAATTATAATGCGAACACACACACACACACACACACACACACACACGATTGTAAGCTTGTGGCAGATACTCTATAATAATGCACAGCTACATTCTGCAGAATGTTTAGGTAGGGCGCAGGTGTGGGGTTGAGTCAGGGTGGAGGTGTGGGGTTGAGTGAGGGTGTAGGTGTAGGGTTGAGTGGGGGTGGAGGTGTGGGGTTACGTGGGGGTGGAGGTGTGATGTTGGTGCTATGATGCCGTGTTTACCTTTCCCCGTCTGGCTCATGGGCCCGGTGTCTCGGCCACACTGGCCCTTGTTGTTCACCCCAAACGTCCACACCTCCCCGCTCTTAGTCAGGACGCAGGTGTGGGCCTTCCCCATCGCTACCTGAGTTACGAAGTGACCCTTCAGGTCCGTCACCTGACCTGCAGGGGGAGGGCACAGGACAGAGAGGCGTTAGGACATCATCCCCACGGCTTCTACTGCAAAAAGCATGCTACTGAGAAAAGAGAAACCCAGGTTTATAACACACACTGGGGGGCTTTCAACTCTTCTGATGCACAGACCCCCACCCAGGCTCAAAGGCATCCAGGGGACCCCACCACAAGTTAAAAAGGGTTTTAGTCAAAAAACACTTTCACTAAATCAGGATATAGTCATTGTATATAGTCTGGTCATGGACCCCTACGGCACCTTGAAGAACCCTCTGGTGGACCTGTGCTAATAACTGTGCCCAGGAAGTGATCCTCATACCAGGCTGTGCGGTACTGGGATCACTTCCTGGGCTGCAGCTGCATGCTGATGCACTGAAGCTGTTGTTTTGTTGGCGGGATTGGCGGTTATGCAGAACGCGCTTCATTTGAGCGGGCTTTGGTGATTCACTACGCTCAGAGCACCAAACTGAGCAGAGTCAGCCGAGCCAGAGCTGTTTATACCACACACAGGACTGACCTGAACACCACACCGCACAAATCTCAAGCTCTTTACCTCCACATCTGCTCTGAGGCGCTTCTGGAATACAAAGCAGCCTCTGATCCTTTGAGAGGAAAACCGAACCGCATCGCAGGACAGGGCTGACATTACTCTCTCTGCCGAAACCGATTTTTAGAGTTCTGACAAAGCAGGGGCCCTGATCTTTACGCGACCGTCTGACTGCCAAACAAAAGGCTCCTCCACAGACGGAACCGAACCCGCCCTGTGAGGGTCTCATCGAACCGGCGGAGCGGGGGAGTGACAGGTGAGGAGGACGTCGCCGGAGCGACCGGGGCCGAGGATTCTGGGAAGGGCACACTCACAGGTGCTGTCGCTGTACACGGCGTCCTTGCCGAACATGTAGAGCTCGCCGTCCTTGGTGACGATGCTGCTGCTGCCGTTGTTGCAGGCCGTGTACACCGCCATCTTGGCCTCCAGCTTGATCATCTTCTTGGGCTTGTAGGGCTTGGGCTGCCGGCGGCTCTTGGCTGTGGGGACAGAAGGGCTCAGAGTGAGCCGGGCTGTGCCGCAAAGTTACTTCAGTACAAAGGACAAAGGACAGGTCCTTCGTGATGGTGAATTGTGCTGCCCACAACAACTGTATGACTCGTTTAAATACTTTTCTGGACAACAGTGGAGTTTTTTTACTACCGGTATCTCTACGCTAGATGGACAGTAACTGCCAACAGGATAAATTCATTGAGAGTTGGACAGAAACATTATTGGTTTTGGTATTTTCATAAGATATGTTGAATATACTGGAAAAAAAAGTAATATTACAGGTGTTACCCTTTAAGGTGTAATGACGTGTCGTTAATTTCTCTGTAATTAAACCACAGGCCATGGAATTAGCCACGTGCCAGATCTCACAGAGCTCATTAACTTTACGGGAAAAAGAGATGAAGGCCGATCGGTGATCAAACGTAACGAGCACTTTAAACACGGCAGCAGTGACCGAGAGGAAATGGCTGCCGGCGGCCATGTTGGTTATTTTCCACAGGCCTCGTTAAGCAGGCGGCCAGAGCAGACAGGGACAGAGAGAGAGAGAGAGAGAGGGACAGAGCGATCGAGCTGAGGAAGAAGAAGAAGAAGAGGAGGAGGAGGAGGAGGCCCTTACTGGACTCGCCGTCCTCCCCCTTGCTGGCGGAGCCGGTGAAGAAGACGCTTCCGTCCTCGGCCACCAGGAGCGCATGCGAGCCATCGTGCCCCACAGAGAACTGCACGATCTTCGGCGACTTGGTGACGGGAAGCTCCACCCACTTCCCCGCGGACGGCCCGCCCTGCTTGATGCCCAGACTCTGGTACTTCCCCGTGTAGTAGATCTGCAGAGGGGAGAAGAGAGGGACTCAGGGCACTGTACACACACACACACACGCACGCACGCACGCACGCACGCACGCACGCACGCACGCACGCACGCACGCACGCACGCACATGAATACAGACAATCTTTCGAACACAAACACACTCTTTAAGACACACGCGCACATACAGACACGCACGCACATGAACACACACACGCTCTTTCAAACACACACACATGCGTACATACACACATACACTCTTTCAGACACACACACAAACACACGCATGCACGCACGCATGCACACATACACTCTTTCAGACACACGCACACAGCACAAAGGCTGATACTGCTATGTGGAATAACACTGCATGAGAAACGACTCCGTAGAGAGGGAGCGGTAAGCGAGAGCAGTAATCTTTTCACTGCCTGCCTCCCATACTAAATCTGCCACTATTTATGCTGTGTGAACACATGAGGCCTCCACAGCCCTGGCCTGCAGTATTATACCTGAGACCTGAGCCCCACACCACCTGAGCCCCACATCACCGCCTCCTGCCTCACCCCCGGCCTGTCAGTGCTAACGCAGAGTAATACGGCAGTGATGTTCACGAGTCATTCGGACGCGCGTTTCCCTGGCGACAGGTATAAACTGCCACTCTGCAGGTAGCCGAGCTCCAGACGCGCGTTTCCCTGGCGACAGGCATAAAGCAGCATTCCGCAGGTAGCCGAGCTCGTTTTAGGGAGATGTGATTTATATCAGTCGAGCTGGTCCTGCACATCTCGTGCTCCAGTGTCCATCCTAACGTCCTGATAAACGACTTCCCTCCGATCGGCAGGAAGAGGCCAGGACAGCCGGGACCTTTCGCCGTGAGCGGGCAGCTCGTGCCGGAGCGGGACTTCGGTGAGAGGGGCAGACAGAGAGCCCCATATTTCTGCCGGAACGAGACAGCCCAATCTAGCCGTTAGCGCAGAGCGAGGGCTGGGCGGCCGGACTGAGGCTAGTGACGGGCGTGGCAGCACGGTGAAATATGAGCACCTCACCTCTGGCTCAGGTGAAACGGAACGCTTCTGCGCCAGGACCTGACATCACAGACACACACACACACACACACACCTGCACGCACACACAGCTTATCCACAGAGCCACAGGTCACCCGCGGCTATTTTTAACAGCCTCACACTCTAAACAAATACCCTCACAAGAGCGCTCAAGCCTGTTCCACAGCACACCTGCTACAGGTCTCACACACACACACACACACCTGCACACACACACACACACCTGCGCACACACACGCGCGCACACACTGCTACGGGTCTCACACACACACACACACACCTGCACACACACACCTGCGCACACACACGCACTGCTACGGGTCTCACACACACACACACACACACCTGCGCACACACACGCACGCACACACTGCTACGGGTCTCACACACACACACACACACACACACACACACACCTGCGCACACACACGCGCGCACACACTGCTACGGGTCTCACACACACACACACACACATGCGCACAGACACGCGCGCACACACTGCTACGGGTCTCACACACACACACACCTGCACACACACACGTGCGCACACACTGCTACGGGTCTCACACACACACACACCTGCGCACACACACGCGTGCACACACTGCTACGGGTCTCACACACACACACACACACACACACACGCACACACGCACACACACTGCTACGGGTCTCACACACACACACACACACACACACACACCTGCTACAGGTCTCACACACACACACACACACACACACACCTGCTACGGGTCTCACACACACACACACACATTGGGCTTCTCTCTCATCTTATTCAAAGCACAGCTGTGCTTCCCTGCTCAGTTGGAAAGAGGAAACAATGAAATTACTCGCAGTTAAGTGTGTAACCTGCTCCCTGAGCTGGTCAAACAGGCGTGTAACCCGCTCCCTGAGCTGGTCAAACAGGCGTGTAACCTGCAGAATGAGCAGGAGGAACAGGCTCTCTCCACAGATGAGGGAGGAGCATTCTGAAGGAGCCAAGCAGAAAAGGCGTGGTGACACTCACTGGATCACACACGGGGGTAAAGACCTGAAGCCAAACTCCCACAATCCCAAGGGTCACATCACGTCTGCGAGAGCTTTCTATGCTCCTCCCCAGCAGGGGAATCTCAGGAAAACTGGCAACCCGTCCGGCCCATGAATACGTCTAAGAAGAAAGCCTTCACAGCTACGGACCTGCTACTCATACAGACACGCACTGACTCCTCCAGGCCACGTTATGGATGGTGCAGGTTAATCATCTGAAGAAGCATCAGCTCAGATACATTTTCTGAGTGACAAACGGACGTCTTCAAACCTGGGCTGTAGCAGAGCCTCATACAGACCTGTACTCAGAGGCACAGACAGTCCGTCAGTTTCCCTGGCACAGGTACAGACACCTGTGAGTATGATGCAGGCCAACGTCCTCGCCCAAACACACACACACACACACACAGACACACAAACACGCACGCACACACACACGCACGCACGCGCATGCACGCAGGCCCACGCCCACACACACGCACGCACGGACGCACGCATACGCGCACACACGCCCACACCCACACCCACACCCACACACACACACCCACACCCACATAGCAGTCATGCCTCAGCGTGTGGCCCCTCCCACAGCATTCCTGGACACCCACCTTTCCTGTGGCTGTTTTCATCAGGGCAAACTCCCTGCCTGCACCCAGCAATGCCGCCTCCTCATCGAACCCCGTGCCTGAGGAAAAACACACACACATTCACACACACGCGTATATACACACACACACACACACACACACACACACACACACACACAACACAGGTTAGTTGGGAGCCCACTACAGAAGCATTAAAACTATAATTTCTACAAATAAAAAGAAAATGTATATTTCCCCCCATACTCCCTCCTCCCTGACACAACTGTGTTTCCCAAATACTCTGACAGAAACACACATACAAACTGTCCAATACAAACAGACACACCTAAAAACTGCCAGACAGACAGACAGACAGACAGACAGGAGGACCAGGACAGAGAGGTTCAAAAGAGAGAGAGAGAGAGAGAAGGGTCAGAGATGGGTAAGAGGAAGGGAGGAGGGGAGAGAGGGAGAGAGAGAGAGGAGAGAAGAGGTCTAGCGGTGAACAGAAAGAGAGAGAGAGGGAGAGAAGGACAGACTCACTGATGATGTGCAGGTCCTTCTCCAGGTCAAACAGGGAGATCCCGCAGGCATGCAGACACTTGCGGGCCAGTTTGAGCTGCAGCTCCTGCTGCAGGGTGGGGTCTCGGCTGGTCGCATAGATCCGCACCACAAACCCATCCTGGGACACCAAAAACACAGCGTCGCTTAGCAACAAACCCGTCCTGGGACACACAACACGTTGTGTACCCGCAAACTCACCCGAACCCGCAAACTCACCCAAACCCGCAAACACACCGACTGTTCGACGCTTAACTATGCAACCCGCCTAACTACGGTTCCTTCAATGATATCTAACAGGAGTGGGCATGAGATCCAGAAACAGATATGTCCCTCCATCACCACCCCTCTTTTCAACAGCGAACCTCTCGCACCGTATCAATACCTCCAGTATCCATCCCTCTGCACCTGCAGAAAATGAACCGGGCTCCTCCAGCCAGGGCCCCCACACTCGCTCCACTGACCCTGACTGGCACACCTCTGCAGACCGCACCCCCTCCTGCAGTGACACCCACACCCAACACCCCGACTCCTCCAGCCAGGGCCCCTACACTCGCTCCACTGACCCTGACTGGCACAGCTCTGCAGACCGCACCCCCTCCTGCAGTGACACTCACAACACAGTCATGAACTCTTCAAACTGAGGGATCTCCTCAGGCAACATTCAGGCAAAACATTCTCACCTGCCCTCCGGCAAGATCACCGGGATGAATGCCTTATCCAGACCAGCAGGCAAACCGGACTGAAAACAACGAAGCAGCAAAGATGGCGGATACTGAATGAAATAGGCTGAAGACAGATTTACCCCGAAATGACACAAACGGGCTGTAGAGGGCATGAGAAAATGCCCAGTCCTGTTCAACGGACATTTAACTATTAACAGCATTTCTAGAAATAATTAAACCCAGAACATCCAATGGGATTTTATTCGATTAACCAGGAAATCTTGTAGTGCGATTTGTCCTGATTGTGTCTTTTTGGTGACGTGGGGTTTTTTGTATACAGGCAGAAAGTGCAATAGTTCGGGGAGACTCCTCAACACGGCCTTCTATGCATCACATGCGTATAGCCACCTCACTGCACACACTTTGCACCAGTGTACATCGCCATTAATAACATGCTGTAGAATAAACTGCATTCACTTTAACCTGCCATTCCTCTTTGACTCTTACCACTGCACACCTAGCAGTTTTTAGGTCCAAACATACACACAGAACTCAGGATATCTGCACATCGTAGTCACTTGCCTATACACTAGTGTCATAGCAGGATGCACAAGCCAGAGGCACGTCCTACCAAGATAGACAGCCACCCGTATGGAGCCACACTACAAGTGGACAGCAGTCTCCAGCTTCCATGCATAACTGTTAGCACAGAGGAAATATTTTGTTTTTGGAATCAGACAACAGAGATAACGTTAAATTAATCCCGTTCCAGTAGCACCGGGTAAGACTACACGCATTCCTTCACCACTCAGGTACCTCCACTGTTTGTGTATCTAAGGACTTTTCTTACAATCTCATACGTCAGGTTTGTTGACGTGTCAGTCACAGTGCTTGATGAAAAAGAGCTTGCAGGCTACGCTAGCTGTTCCTGTGTAACCCGCTGCTCACACATCTCATTCCCTAAATTCGTTTGGCTTGTCTTGCTGTGACGTCTTAAATCAGGCGTGCTCAATGCTGTACTACGCCAAACCGAAAACCAGCACCCACACCGGCCCTCACTGGGTTACACCGGCACCCCCGTCCCGAGCAAGGCCAGCTCTCAGGTGGAAACTCTCACCTGGTGCAGCACCTTCTTCACCATTATACCAGCGCAAACTCACAGGACACCCACAGCACGTTTGCCAATGCCACCAAAAACATCTGTTACAGCACTGAGGCATCTCCTCCTCGCTCACGCTGAGACCCATTACCTATTTATCAGAGGAGGAGGAGGTGAGGCAGACTCTAAACCAGCTGGTCACTCCAGCTGAAGGAGTCCATTCAGGGGCCCATCGATCTCAGGCAGGTCATTAATAACCACCACTTACTGCCCAGAGTTCCAGGCCCACTCGCTGCCACGGAAACCAACTCTAAAATCAGAGATGGCTTCTTCAGCTCTGTACACGGCAAGTCCTTACAACAATTAATATTTACTCAAATAAATACGCAGTTAAAATGACTGCATCGAGGGCCCCTAAATTCTGCACAATAACCGTTTCACCACGACGGTATTAAAAATGAAAACATGCCTTTTTTCCCACACCGCCATTTATTTATCGCACAGCCAATGGCATAATGCGAATTTAACTGGAAGTACTCGCTAACCATTTAAAGCAATAAAATAATATTGACTGGTGCTTGCAGAGTGCAGTGAGCCTAATTAATCAGCTGGCAGTGCGGTGTGGGCACCGCCAGACTCAGTGAGCACCAACGCCACTGGCACAGAGCATCAGGATAACGCAGAGAGAGAAACACACACTGCTTCCACTCCAATGCCCACAACACAGCGTCTGCCCAGAGCGGAGGGATTTACAGGCTCATTAACTACAGATGCACAGATTGTGCACAGGGTAGATCTATTGCATAGTAATGCTTTTTTTTTTTTTGTGTAACACTTTGGGTATGAGACTGAGAACAGTGCAGACTGTGGCCACTTCAGGTAACAGAAGGCGCCAGAATCGTGAGGTGTGAAATGGGGGGGGGGGGTGCAGCCGTGGGGCCCTGGGCCTTACATGGCGATGCGTACCTCAGCGCTGGCTGAAGCAGAGGCCTGGAGCTGCGGAGGGGGGGGGGGGGTGGGGTGCGTCCCCCACCCCCCCCCACCACCACACGAGCTCGTCCGCTGCATCCCCACATCCTCATTATGCAAATGAGACCGTGCGGCAGATGTGTACATTTCATATCATACACCCCCCACTCCCCTTCCGCTTTGCATAACAGCCACTGGGGAGAGCATTCACTCGGGGGGGGGATGGGGGGGGGGGTCTGCTCCGCTCTGACAGAATGATGTACAGCAGGACTGGGGAACAGCAAGCATCAGCTGCCAGCGTGTTCACTACAAACCCACCGCCAAATACCCGTATGAGTCATATTTACCCACCGCCAAATACCCGTATGAGTCATATTTACCCACCGCCAATACCCGTATGAGTCATATTTACCCACGCCAAGTACCCGTATGAGTCATATTTACCACCGCCAAGTACCGTATGAGTCATATTACCACGCCAGTACCCGTATGAGTCATATTTACCACCGCCAAGTACCCGTATGAGTCATTTACCCACCTCCAAATACCGTATGAGTCATATTTACCCACCGCCAAATACCGTATGAGTCATATTTACCCACCGCCAAACCCGTATGAGTCAATTTACCCACCTCCAAATACCCGTATGAGTAATTACCCACCGCCAAATACCGTATGAGTACATTTACCCACCTCCAATACCCGTATGAGTCATATTACCCACCACCAATACCGTATGAGTCATATTTACCCACCGCCAAATACCCGTATGAGTCATATTTACCCACCGCCAAATACCCGTATGAGTCATATTTACCCACCGCCAAATACCCGTATGAGTCATATTTACCCACCGCCAAGTACCCGTATGAGTCATATTTACCCACCGCCAAATACCCGTATGAGTCATATTTACCCACCGCCAAGTACCCGTATGAGTCATATTTACCCACCTCCAAATACCCGTATGAGTCATATTTACCCACCGCCAAGTACCCGTATGAGTCATATTTACCCACCGCCAAATACCCGTATGAGTCACATTTACCCACCTCCAAATACCCGTATGAGTCATATTTACCCACCTCCAAATACCCGTATGAGTCATATTTACCCACCGCCAAATACCCGTATGAGTCATATTTACCCACCGCCAAATACCCGTATGAGTCATATTTACCCACCGCCAAATACCCGTATGAGTCATATTTACCCACCGCCAAGTACCCGTATGAGTCATATTTACCCACCGCCAAATACCCGTATGAGTCATATTTACCCACCGCCAAATACCCGTATGAGTCATATTTACCCACCGCCAAGTACCCGTATGAGTCATATTTACCCACCGCCAAATACCCGTATGAGTCATATTTACCCACCGCCAATACCCGTATGAGTCATATTACCCACCGCCAAATACCCGTATGAGTCATATTTACCCACCGCCAAATACCCGTATGAGTCATATTTACCCACGCCAAATACCCGTATGAGTCATATTTACCCACCGCCAATACCCGTATGAGTCATATTTACCCACCGCCAATACCCGTATGGAGTCATATTTACCCACCGCCAAGTACCCGTATGAGTCATATTTACCCACCGCCAAGTACCCGTATGAGTCATATTTACCCACCGCCAAATACCCGTATGAGTCATATTTACCCACCGCCAGATACCCGTATGAGTCATATTTACCCACCGCCAAGTACCCGTATGAGTCATATTTACCCACCGCCAAATACCCGCATGAGTCATATTTACCCACCGCCAAATACCCGTATGAGTCATATTTACCCACCGCCAAATACCCGCATGAGTCATATTTACCCACCGCCAAATACCCGTATGAGTCATATTTACCCACCGCCAAATACCCGTATGAGTCATATTTTCCAGCAGAAATCACATGACTGTGTGAAAGACAATTTATTCTAACAAGGTGCTTTGCCTCCCACAACAAGTTGCACAGGATTCAATTTTGTCATTTAGTCAACAATAAATGAACAAAAATTATTAAGAAAAGAACATTTCACACGGCAATCAAACACCGCCATGTCAACAGCCAGAGGTACACAAAGGTACAAGATCTGTGAGATCAGGGGAGGGAAGAATTTCTGTGTTAAATAGGAGCTAATTATTGAAAAGGTTTCTCATTGAGGTTTCTATTAGACTGCAAAATAAGCAAAGCATTGTTGTACTATTACTATTAAAATATAATTACTCTGCATGGCTAATGTAATATCTGGTACTCAAGTGCAGCTGGAAAGACAGAACGTGCGCACACAGAGGGCTCTGGCATGCCAGCCATCTGAAAGCTAACAGAACCAGACCTCTCTCCCTCTCTCAGACCCCACAGTCAGCACTGCAGAGCGCTACACGATTGGCCGCTGCAGCCTGTCACCTGGCAACCCGGCAGATCCTGCAGCAAAGCCAGCCAATCACAGCCCAGTTATATACCATTCTCCCAGTCAAAGCACACGGGCTGGAACAGCCACAGAGGGAAGGCTGTCTCCATCTGACGGTCCGGCCAGAGAACCGGGCACTGCAGGCAGTAATATCTGCTCCACACGACTCCAGACTCCACACTCAGCATCTTACACTTTACGAAAGGAAACGTTCAGAGTCAAACGCAGAGAATGTGAATGTGATGGTACTCACATCTTTGCAAGCAGCGATTTGGTTGATGTACTCTCCATCAGTGAAGACGATGCTCTGCCCCTCAGCCTGCCCACCTTGCACATCAACAAGAGAGAGACACTGATTATTAAACAAGAAAGGTATGGGGTAATAGCGGGGCAGGGGTAATAGCGAGGGTGGGGTAACAGCGGGTGTGGCTGGGGTAATAGCGGGTCAGTACCAGGCATGGTGATGGATCCCTCCTGCTCCAGGGTCTCAGGGTTGATCTTGATCGCGCTCAAGCTGTGACTGTTCATGTCCCGATACAGCAGACAGCCCTATGCACAATCGCCATAGTTACACCATAGCAACTAAACAACAGCCGAAATCACCATGGGAACTAACACACAGTACGTTCTGGGGCCTTGACCGTAAGAGAAGGTCTGATCTCCTCTCCAAAGGCTCTGATGGAGAAGCACACTTTAAATAAACAATTCAAATCATCTGCCGATCAGATTCTACAGGGATATCTGTGTAGGTTACACCGTGTTGAGTCTACAGGGAGATCTGTGTAGGTTACACCGTGTTGAGTCTACAGGGAGATCTGCGTAGGTTACACCGTGTTGAGTCTACAGGGAGATCTGTGTAGGTTACACCGTGTTGAGTGTACAGGGATATCTGTGTAGGTTACACCGTGTTGAGTCTACAGGGAGATCTGTGTAGGTTACACTGTGTTGAGTCTACAGGGAGATCTGTGTAGGTTACACCGTGTTGAGTCTACAAGGAGATCTGTGTAGGTTACACCGTGTTGAGTCTACAGGGAGACTGTGTAGGTATACCGTGTGAGTCTACAAGGAGATCTGTGTAGGTTACACCGTGTTGAGTCTACAGGGAGATCTGTGTAGGTTACACCGTGTTGAGTCTACAAGGAGATCTGTGTAGGTTACACCGTGTTGAGTGTACAGGGATATCTGTGTAGGTTACACCGTGTTGAGTCTACAGGGAGATCTGTGTAGGTTACACTGTGTTGAGTGTACAGGGATATCTGTGTAGGTTACACCGTGTTGAGTGTACAGGTAGACCTGTGCTGGTATTTGCCTGGAATGTTCCAGAAACTCGACAGGAGTACTGGGGGATGTTTCATCAACGCTTGGTTTGATGAAAACAATTCTGTCTTTCAGGATCAAGATAAAATTCCCCAGATAACCCAGCAGACCACATAGGAATGATCGAACAGCGTTCAGTCTAAAGATCACAAGGGCCAGATCAAAGCGGCAGATTAATGCTGTGTTGACACGTAGTGCCCCTAGATAAGAAACACCTCTGAGTGACTCAGCGGGGGAGTGAACACAGTCAGGCGCCAAATTTCATCCCACCAACACAACGCCCCCTCAGAGCTCACCTGAGCGAACCCAAGCCACGACCTCTTCTCCTTCCGGTTCCTGATGCGGGACGTGGAGTTGTACACGTGGCCCTGCGACCAATCACACGTTAGAGACACAGATTAGAGACTCACGCACAGCCCAGTCCACCATCACTGAGCAAACTCATCCAGGGCTCCACACCGCTCCCATTTTAGAATAATTTACACCTGAAAACTGATGTGTGCTCACTGGAAAATTCATGCAGGAGCACATCTAATTGGGATGCATGAGCGCGCTCCTAAATTCTTCCAACTTCAGGGCAGACGCACTCCTTGGAAAAATATTAGTACAGAGCCACTAGTCTAGTTTACACTTCCTCAGCAAACATTTTCAAAACAGGGGACGAGCCAGAATTAAAATTTCCTAAAATGAAACTGAGAAAGAATTACAGATAGGAGGTTTTAGACTCAGCATGGATGGACTGTGTGTACCAAAAACAACTACACAAACACAATAAATTTACATCCAGTGTGACTTACCCAGATTACATTCATTTACACGTGATCCAGTTACACAGCTACACATGTACCCAGATCAGTCGGGTTAAGTAGCGTGACTGGGGAGTGTAAACGGCTTGGAACCCAACCTGTGACTGGGATCTGAACCTGCGACTGGGATCTGAACCAGTAACTGGGATTTGAACCTGTAACTGGGATTTGAACCTGTAGCTGGGATCTGAACCTGTGACTGGGAGCTGAACCTGTGACTGGGATCTGAACCTATGGCAGGGATCTGAACGTGTGACTGGGATCTGAACCTGTGACTGGGATCTGAACCTGTAGCTGGGATCTGAACCCTTGGCTGGGATCTGAACCTGTGGCAGGGAACTGAACCTGTGCCTGGGATCTGAACCTGTGGCAGGGATGTGAACCTGTGGCTGGGATCTGAACCTGTGGCTGGGATCTGAACCTGTGACTGGGATCTGAACCTGCGGCTGGGATCTGAACCTCTATGAGGCTGCGGCAGCCCCAGCGGCGGTACCCGCAGCGCACCATTAAGCCCCGCGCGGCCGCAGCAGTGCATGCTGGGAAGCCCTACCCTGACGGTGCCGCTGTAGCCAGAGCCCACTTTGTAGAGGCCGTCCTTGCAGAGCAGGTAGAGGAAGGAGCCATCGGTCTGCAGCTGGCACCGCTCGTCCTCGCCCACGGGCACCTCCTTCAGCGTCCACTTGTTCATCAGTGCCGCCCGCTTGATGCCGCTGCCCAGCCAGTCCTGGATCTGCACCTTGCCCACCAGCACCGCCTGCACGCTCCTCTGCAGCCCCGTCAGGATGGTGGGCACCTGCGGGACGGGGGGGAGCGTCAGAGCATCAGAGCGTCAGAGTGGCGGCCATCTTCTCCTCTCCGCCCCGCCTGGCACAGTGTGCTCCACACACTGCTAAACGCCAGCCCCAGTGCACACAAACCCCCCCCCCGCCAGGCCCCGCTGCCATCGCAGCTGGGTAATGCTGACGGACGCTGTTTCGCTTCACTGTGCGTTTCTCTGGGATGCTGCACTGTAAACACAGAGCTAAAGGGCGCTAGTCAGGAGCGCAAACAGGCCGCAGCTGAACTACCCCCCGGGCAGGACTTTTCAAGGGTCCCCAAAATCAGCACAAGCACAAACAGAGCCGTCAGCGTCCCGAGCTGAAAGGTCCCCAAATCCCTTCTCTCCACGAGCGAGCTCCGCGGTGCTCAGCCACAGCTGCCCATGAATGACCTGTGACCGGAGCACGGGAGAGAGCCGGTTTGTATTCGCTCTGCTCGATCATTACACCCTGAGCAGGACTGAAGTGTGACAGACCCTCCCGCCCCTCCCCTTGACCCACGCTGCATCACTGAGGAGGAGGGCTCTATTTGAGCCGGCACTTGTTTGGCTGTCGGTCTGAACACTAATCTACCGTCTCTCCGACTCGTGAGACACCAGGGCTGATTTCGCTGTGGGTGACAGACTCTGCTGACTCATCCCTGAAAACAAAAACAGAACAGTCCTGCAACACAAAGACTAAGAACGAGAGCCAGCCCCTCTAAGACTCATGCCAGTAGTCTGCAGTTAAGGGTGAGGAGCAGCCTCAGATTAAGGGTGAGGAGCAGCCTCAGATTAAGGCTGTGCAGCAGCCTCAGTTTAAGGGTGAGGAGCAGCCTCAGATTAAGGGTGAGAGTCCTCAGTTAGGATGTGAGGGCAGCCTCAGTCAGCGTGATGACCATTTGGTGACAGTACACTCTCAGTAGGTGATGACACAATAGCATCACATCCCCATGTTCAGAGGGAGCAAACGGCAAGCAGAGGGGGAGAGAGGGAGGGAGAGAGAGAGCAGGGGAGAGGGTGAGAGAGAGAGAGGGAAAGAGGGTAAAAGAGAGACAGAGAGGGGGAGAGAGAGGAGGAGAATGACAGAGAGAATGAGGGAGGGACAGTAAGGGAGGTTTGGCAGGACCTGAGTGTGCAAACTCACTGAAACGGGCCAGTATGGTCCTGCTACCTGCAGGGCTAAGCCAGTCCCCTGGATAAACGGACTCTGGCCTGTCAGTCAAAATGACTCATTCCACATCCTTCATTAAAGCCCCATCACTCTGTCCTACAGCACAGAGGCACAGAAACCTGGCATGAGTTTAACCCCTATTCCTCCCTTCCATCAAACCCAGGGTAGGACACACACACACAGATACACACACACAGACACATACACACAGACACACACACACACACCACCACACACACACACACACGCACCACACAAACCACACATACACACACACACAACACACACACACCACACACACACACCACACACACACACACAACACACACAGACACACACACAGCACACAACACACACACACACACACACACACACAGACACATACACACAGACACACAGGCACGCACACACACACACACACACAAGCACACAAACAGACGCACACGCACGCACGCAGACACTCACACGCACACGCACACACACACACGCACACACACACAGAACAACAGCACACAAGCCAGTACGCAAGACTGCACAACACTGGGACTAAGACACACATTACATACAGCAGAGCTCAAGTCAAAGTCCTGTATGTTGGCAGGTTGATGTGCTGTGTATGTGCTGGAGGACCCTAAAGACAGGCAGAGCATTTCAGCAATTTAAGCAGGCCTGTGAATAAAGGCTCGCTGTATGGTCTGGCAGGTGTGTGTGTGTGTGTGTGTGTGTATAAAGGCTCACCTGTATGGTCTGGCAGGCGTGTGTGCATAAAGGCTCATCTGTATGGTCTGGCAGGCGTGTGTGTGTGTATAAGGGCTCACCTGTATGGTCTGGCAGGCGTGTGTGTGTGTATAAGGGCTCACCTGTATGGTCTGGCAGGCGTGGCTGCCGTTGTTGGTGAGGATGGTGGACACGGCCTGCAGGGTCTTGCCGGTGTCTCCCCAGGCCACCACCAGGCTGAAGAGGCAGGCGCAGGACAGCGCGGTCAGGGCCTGCCCCGTGGGGTCGTTCGCCCCCGTGCTCCGCACCGTGGTCTCCAGCAGCAGGTGGAACAGGGACTCTGTGTGGGGGGGGTGGGGGGGAAGGGGGGTCATTAACTGCCGAGCTCCGGGCTGAGAGAGAGAGAGAGAGAGACAGGACAGAGAGAGAGAGAGAGAGACAGACAGACAGAGAGAGAGAGAGAGAGACAGGAGAGAGAGGACACAGAGAGAGGAGACGAGAGAAGACCGAGAGGATGAGAGACAGACGCAGACAGAGAGAGAGAGAGACGGGGGGCATACTCACCCAGCACGTCAGGCGGCTCGGTCTGGAAGCCCTCGGGCTGCTGCCCCTGCAGCATGTCCAGCAGCGCCTGCAGGCTGCGCTGGCACAGGGACGGGTGCGAGAAGCGAGTCTCCTTAATGAGCTCAAACACGCCACACAGCCCGATCCCGATGATCTGAGGAGGAGAGCACACGCTTACTGACACCGCTACTGACACTGCTACTGACACTGCTACTGACACGCTTACTGACACTGCTACTGACACGCTTACTGACACTGCTACTG
The DNA here is from genome assembly GCF_018555375.3 of Anguilla rostrata. Classification (NCBI taxonomy): domain Eukaryota; kingdom Metazoa; phylum Chordata; class Actinopteri; order Anguilliformes; family Anguillidae; genus Anguilla; species Anguilla rostrata. The sequence continues at coordinate 36,203,455 of NC_057947.1, forward strand.
ACACGCTTACTGACACGCTTACTGACACTGCTACTGACACCACTACTGACACCACTACTGACACCACTACTGACACTGCTACTGACGCGCTTACTGACACTGCTACTGACACCGCTACTGACACTGCTGACACTGCTACTGACGCGCTTACTGACACTGCTACCGACACTGCTACTGACACTGCTGACACTGCTACTGACGCGCTTACTGACACTGCTACTGACACTGCTACTGACACTGCTCGACACTGCTACTGACACTGCTACTGACACTGCTACTGACACCGCTACTGACACGCTTACTGACACTGCTACTGACACCGCTACTGACACGCTTACTGACGCGCTTACTGACGCGCTTACTGACACGCTTACTGACACGCGCTTACTGACACTGCTACTGACACTGCTACTGACACGCTTACTGACACTGCTACTGACACCGCTACTGACACGCTTACTGACACGTGCTTACTGACACTGCTACTGACGCGCTTACTGACACTCCTACTGACACCGCTACTGACACCGCTACTGACACGCTTACTGACACCGCTACTGACACGCTTACTGACACTCTTACTGTTACTGATACAGTTACTGTTACCAACACTCTTACTGTTACTGATGTGTGTAACACAGGACACAGAATTTCCAAATATCAAATACCAAGAGGCATTTTTGTAATTATGTATTATTTTTGTATCAATGTGTATCAAATGTCTAATCTAGCAAATACAGTAAAACACTTAATAAACATTTTGAATTAAATGTTATACGTTAAATTCCTCTATTTAACCTGTTGGCTAATGACAACAACAGAGTTTTATAGGAGCAAGCAGTCGTATGTCAGTAAGTGAGGTGACGTTCATCTTATCTGCCTAATTTTTAGAAATGATCGGTCAGTGTGGGAAGCCAGGTATACATTATCTCTGGTCATTTCCTCCTCTTTTTCACAAAACGGGGCATCTTTTCACTAATACCTTTTACAGTGCGCGCTCTGTGCACTACTAGCTGCTTTATGTCTGGATAAGATCTTACATTGGGCAGTACTGTCACACGTTTTTTTTCTTTCTCAAATGTTTCAAAGCGTTTAGATTTTACATAACCCAAGTAATCAGTCAAGTTTTGTGATAAAATATTTCTGCTGTCAAAAAGACGATCATTACAGTGATTCTTAAAGTCACTGTAATGATGGTCTTTTTGACAACAGAAATATTTTATCACAAAACTTGACTGATTACTTGGGTTATGTAAAATCTAAACACTTTGAAACATTTGAAAAAAATATATATATATGACAGTACTGGCCAGCGCTGATGAGGAAATATCAGACAGCAGAATCTCCCCAGAGAATGGCCACACCCAAAACCGATTAAAAATAGAACAGGACTGAATATCTGACGCCGTTTTTCAGGTCTTCTGCTGCACGTGATTTCCAGAATGAGGAGCGTTTAAAATCAAACCGTTTTTTGTTACGTTAGGGTGAAGAAATGGCCTCTGCTCGTGCAAGACATGTTCACCCTGACAGGGAGGAGAACTCGATGTTCCAGTTAAGCGTGCTCACGCTGCAGCCATTAGCGCTGATTAGCTTCTGTGCCCTCTCTCTCTGGACGGCCGGTCGGAGTTAGCGGCTCAGTTCTGCCAGAGAACGGCCGCGCTTATAAAAGTCTATCGCCCGGCCTGATTAGAGTGCGTTATTAGTCTCTGTGTAACGCTGCTTGCTGAAGTTCTGCCCCATTTTCTTCCAATCGACCGGCAAACTGCAGGCAGCGTCAGTCTGTCTTTACGGACAGAGTTAACATGCTGAAGCAGTTCAGCCGCTCGTATATAAATCCTTTGTGGCTCCGCTGCCTTTGAAAGCACATCTTAACTGGAGCACGAAAGTCTTGCCAAAGGTAGCCAGGCATTTAGAAACTGCAGTCTATGCCTGATTTGGGTTCTACATGCACAGCGGAGAACAGGTGATCGCCCTGTAAAGCCTGCTCATCGCATCAATCAGACAACACAAGCTCTACTGCTGAAAATACGCACTTACTGGCAGACATCTTTTCTATGGCCACACATGACCCCTATGGACTAGTACTTCCCTGATTAGCCTTTCAGTGACGGGCCTTGTTCACAGAAGCAGAGGCAGGATGTCACTGCGTCTCCAGAGTTCAGTGTGGCTGTGGTAAGGCTGTACTGAGGCCAGTGTCTCTCAGAATAGAGGCCCAAACAGGGAGTCGAGCTTCTGTAGTTCAGCAGGCTGCCCTTCTGCACACAGCCACAGAAGCATCGGGCCTGACGACCTCATTGGATCATTCTTACTCATGCAAACGGCCAGAACAATCACCAGAAGCGCTGAGGGAGGCGCTTTAAAGCCAGGGACTGGTGTGTAACTGAGCGATCTGCACACATACGGCGTTAAATTCAGCCTGTTTTAACTGGCACCCCTGCAGGAGAGAGGGACAGGAGCTTTGGGCTGCCAGGGTGAGTAAAGCCCCACCCCTCAGCGGGCCAGAGCGCCTTTTTCACACGCGATCAGCAGCTTTCTGGACAAATCCCGTCCAGCGCTGACCTTGAGGAGCCTGCGGGCTGTCGGAGCGCCGCAGCAGAGTGCTGATCCGCCATCTCTCTCAGCCGCGACTGCGTCATACAGAACCGCCCCACGCGTGGACCAGCACCCCGCACCCCATAAACAACCCTGTCCTCTCACCAGCACCCCGCACCCCCCACCCCCCCCCCCCATAGGCAAGAGCACAAACGCTCCTCCATAATGGTGACACGTCGGCACCTTTTCTCATTTCTAAAGAAAGACGAGGGAAACGCTAGAGGAGGGGCGGATTGATTTCCTCCACCCGCCCCCCCCGGCCCCCCTCCCCACCCTGGGACGTCCCGCACTGACCTTGGGCAGCTTGACGGCGGGCTCGCGGCTCTCCTCCTCTTCCTCGCTGTCGGAGTCGCCGCTCTGGGCGGAGTTTCGGGAGGCCAGGGCCAGCGAGGCCTCGCGCTGCTGCCAGTCCAGCACGCAGTGTCGCACGTTACAGAAGACATTAAACGCAGAGGGGTTACTGTGCAGCTTAATGTCCGGCACAGAGAAGGGCCCGTCCAGAGAGTCCGTCTGCGGGGGGGGGGGGGGGGAGAGGAGAGAGGAGAGAGTGGAGAGGAGAGAGGAGAGATGAGATGCTGGGTTCTGTGAGCTCCACACCCAGGCCATGGACCCCACTGGTGAAACAGACTCTGCTGCTCCCTCACTGAAGGCCTGCCTGTCACCTGCAGTCCGGTGTGCAGCACTGAGAGAACAGCAAACCCTCCCCAGCAAAGCCACTGCGCACTGAGCATTCTGTCACAAAATGGCCGCCGTCCACCGCCTGGTGTGTGCTGCACACGAGTCGGGGGGCGGAGAGTCCCCACTTCCCTGTGAAGGGCTTCCTGGACAATCGTGACAATGTGATATTCAAACGCAAAAAAATACTGTTATTTTTATTACTTAAAAAACACATCCAATAAAAGATGTATGAGGGTTGATAAATAAAAGACGGGTTAGACAGGCACACAACATGGATAAAGCCCAAACAGGAAACAGTGACTTATATGAGTTTACGGAGGAAACACTGAAGCCCATGTTACCAGCCTGGCTGGACACAGCAGTCATGTACAGGCCACACAAGAGTGCAACACTGATCTGTATTCATGTACTCAACACAATTCTGCGGGCGAAAATGAACTGTAGCTCACAGCTTTATTCAGCAGGGTTTACTACCGTCTGTTCTTCTAAGGGTGCGATATGGAGAGAGCGAATGTTAAAGTGCTACGCGGTATATGGTCCTGAGGGCGTTAGCACTGCGTTCAGTGCCCAAGGACGACGACTTCCGGCACCGACGCGAGCCGCTAACACCAAAACCAGGCAGCAAGCAGAAGCTCTTATCCAGTGACTTACGCAAGCGCAAACACGCAGGTTTACACAACCAACGGCGCTGACGCTGGGTCATCAGGGTCACAGTCAATAGCAGCAGTCGCCACATAATCTTACAGCATGAGGCCAGAGGCCACGGCAGGAGCGGCACGGGGAACGGAGTGAGGTTAGGAAGCCGGGGGGTTACAGGACATCTTTTCAGCTTTAGCAGCAGTACTGCGGCTAGCAAACCCAGATACACAGCTGAGTTAAAATACGGATCAAACCCAGATACACAGCTGAGTTAAAATACGGATCAAACCCAGGTACACAGCTGAGTTAAAATACGGATCAAACCCAGATACACAGCCTGAGTTAAAATACGGATCAAACCCAGATACACAGCTGAGTTAAAATACGGATCAAACCCAGATACACAGCTGAGTTAAAATACGGATCAAACCCAGATACACAGCTGAGTTAAAATACGGATCAAACCCAGGTACACAGCTGAGTTAAAATACGGATCAAACCCAGATACACAGCTGAGTTAAAATACGGATCAAACCCAGATACACAGCTGAGTTAAAATACGGATCAAACCCAGATACACAGCTGAGTTAAAATACGGATCAAACCCAGATACACAGCTGAGTTAAAATACGGATCAAACCCAGATACACAGCTGAGTTAAAATACGGATCAAACCCAGATACACAGCTGAGTTCAAATATGGATCAAACCCAGATACACAGCTGAGTTAAAATACGGATCAAACCCAGATACACAGCTGAGTTAAAATACGGATCAAACCCAGATACACAGCTGAGTTAAAATACAGATCAAACCCAGATACACAGCTGAGTTAAAATACGGATCAAACCCAGATACACAGCTGAGTTAAAATACGGATCAAACCCAGATACACAGCTGAGTTAAAATACGGATCAAACCCAGGTACACAGCTGAGTTAAAATACGGATCAAACCCAGATACACAGCTGAGTTAAAATACGGATCAAACCCAGGTACACAGCTGAGTTAAAATACGGATCAAACCCAGGTACACAGCTGAGTTAAAATACGGATCAAACCCAGATACACAGCTGAGTTAAAATACGGATCAAACCCAGATACACAGCGGAGTTAAAATACGGATCAAACCCAGATACACAGCTGAGTTAAAATACGGATCAAACCCAGATACACAGCTGAGTTAAAATACGGATCAAACCCAGATACACAGCTGAGTTAAAATACGGATCAAACCCAGATACACAGCTGAGTTAAAATACGGATCAAACCCAGATACACAGCTGAGTTAAAATACGGATCAAACCCAGATACACCGCTGAGTTAAAATACGGATCAAACCCAGATACACAGCTGAGTTAAAATACGGATCAAACCCAGATACACAGCTGAGTTAAAATACGGATCAAACCCAGATACACAGCTGAGTTAAAACAGGGATCAGTGATGAGCACACGGCATGTCGGTAACACCGTGCAGGAGATTAATTTCACATGCTAACTGGTTTTCCTGGGGCATATTTGCCAGTTTACTCACATTACCTGAAGCTTGCTCGGTGTTGATTTTCAGGCAAACCTACCAATAATAAAACAGCCTGAGCCGCCCTCGAGCCTGATTAAATTTACATTCCGAAGCTACAACCCACAAATTATCATCTTCTTGCCAAGGGAACTGGCAGCCTAAGCACCAAGGCTAGATTCACAAAATGGAATACATACTTAGTTATGCCATTTAAAAATTTAAGGATTATGTCCCTCGTTTTAAACAATACACTGTGTTCACTACTGCAAGCGCAGGCCAACTTGCAGAATTATCTAAAAGATGATTAGGACAGTTTATCAACAGCATGACATTTATTTAAAAAGTAATACAGCCTTGCAGGCTCACCGAAAGGAAGAAAATAAAGCAAATGGAAAATTATCTTTGTTCTTCCATGATTTGAGTCTGCGGTCCCCGTCAACCGGGAGCGCACCAACAGAAATATCAGGAGAAGAGCATCGCTCCAGTTTCGCACTTTCAGCACGCTGGCTCGAGCACGGCTCGTCCATCATCTGCCTCAGACACGCGGCTTTGGGACAGCGGGACAGCGCTTTGGGACAGCGGCATGGCGGGACAGCGCGACAGCATTTTGGGACAGCGGCATGGCGGGACAGCAGGACAGCGGCATGGCGGGACAGCGCTTTGGGACAGCGGCATGGCGGGACAGCGCTTTGGGACAGCGGGACGGCAGGACAGCGGGACAGCGGCATGGCGGGACAGCGTTTTGGGACAGCGGCATGGCGGGACAGCGGCATGGCGGGACAGCGCTTTGGGACAGCGGCATGGCGGTCCTGCGCATGCTAAAGAGAGCTCCGCGCTGCAGCCGCCCCACCGCAGGCTCACGACCTCATTTCCCCTCCTGCTCAGTCTCCGGCTGCAAGTGAGAACCTGACCCCTTAAAACTGGAAGCCCTGAAACATCAGCCTGTGAAACCCAGAATGGAAAAATCAGTACTTCCCTCCTTTTGGGAATAATATGCATTATTCATAACCGTTCAAGCATCGCCGGTTAGAGGGCCACTGATGGCTGATGGAGTATTCTCATAATCACACTACGTCGTGAAGAGACAAAGGATGAGCAGACCATAATTATCCGCTGTTCCCTCTCTCACTGCTGATCGGACCAGTTCTAGAACTCCTACTTTTCAGAGAAACATAGAATCACCGTTGAATATGGAATATCAATTTCAAAAAGTAATTGGTCGTTTCAAACAGATCAAAGAGGTTCCTAATGGTATCAGGTACTGTGCACAGCAAGGTAATTGAATTTTTAATAACTGGCACAGTTCAGTCAGAAGGGAGCTGCATTTTAATCGACTGCACAATACAGCAGCTATGGGTGCATCCAAACCCCAAATACCCTATTCAAAAATGCAGATAATCTGTTGTATACAGATTATTTTTCTCTTCTGTACATCGGCCAATGATATTCAAAGGATATTTGGAGGTTGAGAGTAACAGAGGAGGTACAAACGCAGGTAAAGACACAGATACAGACACAGGTAGCTGTGCAGACTCAGGTACAGACACAGGTAGCTGTGCAGACTCAGGTACAGACACAGGTGAAGGTGCAGGTACAGACACAGGTGAAGGAGCAGGTACAGACACACGTAAAGGCGCAGGTAGAGACACAGGTAAAGGCGCAGGTACAGACACAGGTAAAGGCGCAGGTACAGACACAGGTGAAGGAGCAGGTACAGACACAGGTAAAGGCGCAGGTACAGACACAGGTGAAGGAGCAGGTACAGACACAGGTGAAGGTGCAGGTAGAGACACAGGTAAAGGCGCAGGTAGAGACACAGGTGAAGCCGCAGGTAAAGGCGCAGGTAGAGACACAGGTGAAGGCGCAGGTAGAGACACAGGTGAAGGTGCAGGTAGAGACACAGGTACAGGCGCAGGTAGAGACACAGGTAGAGACACAGGTACAGGCGCAGAAGCAGACTGAAGGTTTAGTCTCCCCATACCCCGAGGAGGAAGCACAGATTAGCCGCAGCTCTTGGCAGTTGGGTGAGGCGGCGTCCTGATCCCTTCTACTTCGCTTTTCAAAATGCAACAAAAAAAAAAAAAAATAACGCCCTTTCCAGTCACTGTATGGCAACTCACTCTGAAGCCTGACCACAACGGGAAGCAGCAAAGCAGACACAAGCGCAGACCACACTTACTGTAACATGCACCCATTACCCAGACTGCACTTCTGCACAGGCGTCTCAGAACGGTTTGAGATTTTAACTGCTCGCTAATGTTAGCCGAGAGAGGAAAGTGAGGAAACAGTGGTTAGTGTGCCAGTGAGAACAGAGTCACCGTCTGTGAAATACTTTAACCCTGTAGACAAAGTCCCTCAGGACTACAGACAACTTAAGAATAAAAATCATTTTCACCCAAATAAAGGGCAATGTTCCAAGAAAAAATGTCACATTGAAAATTCTCAGGGACCAGCTGAAGTGCTTTAAAATTTCATCTACACAGTGAGACTACCTCGAACGCATATTTGACCCTGGCCTATGGTTCCAGAAAACAAGCAGTGGAACTAACAAACAATTCACATCAACAAACTGTACTCTACAGGTGAATCTGTTCGTGTGCACAAATCACCTCTCAATGTCTTTACAGTCCTGCATTTTCAGCTGCAGGTTTTAGTCTGAAATTTGGCAGCACAATCTTCTCAAGATGCCACCTGTTCGGCGGTTTCTAGAAATCATCCTACTGTGCAACCTGACTCATCTCAACGAGCAGTTTAATGGTAATTATGCAGGGCTCAGCAGTCACGCAACAGTGCTCAAGGCTACTGACCCACAGGCCTGTTTACCAGTGTTATTCAGCAGTGTTCATCACAATGCACCAGTATAACACAGGCGTTTACACAAAACAGAACATGACATGTCAACTGGTGCAAGATGTTTATTTGAAATCGGGGAAATATATTTTCAAAAATTAACATTATGTGAAAGAGAAATCATCCAGGCTAAAATGTGTCCGAGCAGGCAAAGACAGCGGTTTGGAGGAAGAAGCTTAAATTCGAATGGAGCCATCTTCCGGCTGCACAAAACATTTGGGCTGGAGGGCAGAAAGAGTCTGTTACAACTTGAGTCTGTTACACTATGATTTGGAACAACCCTCAAGATGGCTGCCATTTCAACTTCCTGCTCCCTAACTGAGGGGAAGTGGAAAAGTGAAGGAATTTAGGAACCCTCTATGAAACTCTTTCACTTGAGAAACTTAAAGACTGAGCACCCTGGAGAAAAACTCAAAGCGAGCCCAAAACCGCACAGAATCACACGCCCAAGCGCATCATCAGAGAGACAAGACGCAGCGTTTGGAGGGGCAGGAGATCGCGATGAGCGAAGACTGATGAACCGATAAACACGGCTCGCTCACGCAGGAGCGCCACGGAGGTTTTTTAGGAAGACTGGGAACGCTGAAACTTATACCGAGCATGACATTTTCTGAGAGAAAAAAAACACATTGTCCTGAAAGTAATCTTCTTATTTCCAATTAAAATTGGAGATAAAATGTGTCCTCGTTTTGTGCTCGCAAAGCCCGAGATGTGTCATGTAGAGAGGGCTACATCTACCTCAGCGCTCTGAAGGAAAACACATTTATATGCAAATTAAGCCCGTGCAATCCGAATATGAGGAAGCTTTGACCAAAAGGGAAAATAACACAAAAACCCCTCTGACCTACGAAAGTGAATCGTTCCGTCGAAGCGGCCAATAGGAAGACACGGGGCGAGGGAGGGCCAATGAAATCAATCAGCTCTCAGCCACATAAAAAGTGAATTTGTTAGTCCGGGCATTTCAGAGGGATCCCGTGGGAGGCCCATATACTCTAAAGCTGAACTGGCTCTGTTAAAACAGCCTCTTTAACGTGGACTGGAGTCATCCCCACAGTTTGTGTAAGGCATATAAAAGAGCTACTCTGTGGGCAGTCTGGGTTTGTCCACATCACACAAAGAGTCTCAACTCAATTCAAGTCTCACAGACGCTCAGAAACATACAGGTCTTTCTAAAGGTCACCACAGATTATCAGGAACACAGGAACACGTTTGCATTCCTGTGAACTTTGCACCGTTCGTCAGACGCTAACACTGTAACACTGTGCTGTCGCGCGCTGACAGTGTGTTGCCGTGTGCTAACACTGTGCTACTGCGTGCTAACACTGTGCTACTGCGTGCTAACACTGTGCTGCCGTGTGCTAACACTGTGCTACTGCGTGCTAACACTGTGCTGTCGCTCGCTAACACTGTCTGTCACGCGCTAACACTGTGCTGTCGGTTGCTAACACTGTGCTACTGCGTGCTAACACTGTGCTGTCGCGCGCTAACACTGTGCTACTGCGTGCTAACACTGTGCTGTCGCGCGCTAACACTGTGCTGTCGGTTGCTAACACTGTGCTCTACACTGCCGTCTAACACTGTGCTGTCGGTGCTAACACTGTGCTACGCACACACACTGTGCTGTCGTTGCAACACTGTTCTGCTACACTGCGCTAACACTGTGCTGTCGGTTGCTAACACTGTGCTGTCACGCACCAACACTGTGCTGTCACGCACTAACACTGTGCTGTCCCGCGCTAACACTGTGCTGCTGAGTGCTAACACTGTGCTGTCGCGCACCAACACTGTGCTGTCCCATGCTAACACTGTGCTGTCCCACGCTAACACTGTGCTGTCCCACCCTATTAGTCTGTGACTAATACCTAATGCATTGCACAGTCACTCAGAGGGGTCCAATTAAACCTCACTCAGTTGAGCTTCACACTCCATACAGAGCAAGGCCTAATCCAGATTAAAATCCTCATTCAAACACGCTGCACACTGCGGCTTGTTCACAGAGCGTAACCTGAACGCTGCACAGCCGCCCATGCAGCTGCAACAGAGGCGATGCGAAAGACAGAACAGCCGTCACGCATTAAACCAGAACAGGAAATGTACCACTGGGGAAGCAGGAAGCGCTGAGGTCACTATTAAACAAACCCCAAAAGGGGGTTATTTTTAGCAACTGTGTCCAGTAGCTCTTTGACCCAGGACTGGCGGCGCAGTTCATGTTAGTTTACAATGGGAGTGCTTTATTTTATTTTTTTTTAAATAGTTTGGATTTTTTTTTAATTATCAAGAAAACTATCATGTGCAAACTGTTAGAACAAAAGGGGTACACGGCCCAGCAAGGTGCACTCTACTCAATTTCGGATTAAACGCCCCCACAAACCCAAACTCTCTCCCAGCCGGGGAGAAGGAAAAGATTTCCTCCCATAGTATTATTAGGAGGAAACGGGACAGATGAGTCACATGACCAGCTTGTCATGTACAATGAGCATTTACATGCTGTCAACCTTAAATGGCAAAACAGCTACTGTATGCATAGCTAACAAACAGCCATTTAAGTGTCCCGTTTTACTGGTGTACTGAAAAGATATATGTCACTATAAAAATATACCTCAATTGTCTTGTTTAGATAAGGAATAAATCATGATGCTTAGTTATTTTTAGAATGTCTAACTGAAAATAGCAAAGCTGATTTTCCGATAGTAGTATGGTTTGAACCTTGATCGTGAAGCACTGTTATACAACATAACATTAATAACCATAATAAAAACAGCAATAAGTGCCTGTGTGTGGACCAAATTTAATGATCAAACGTTGTCATTTTAACTGTTAACTAACCAGAAATGGTCTCATTACTCAACAGACAAACTTGGGTCAAAAGCACATCTCTAGTTACCTTTAATATTGAAATAACTCTGTTAATCCACACAACAGAACACAGTCAGGCAGATATTTCACTCTGCCATTCTGCCCAGGGGTTCAGGCTGGTGACCCTCAGGCATCTACTCATCCTCCTCTTGGTCTGTAGCAGACTGGTCGAGCCTGTGCTAACACAGTACCAGCCGCAGACTGTGTCAAAAGGAGACTGAGACTGTGCCAACACAGTACCAGCCATAGACTGTGTCAAAAGGAGACTGAGACTGTGCTAACAGTACCAGCCATAGACTGTGTCAAAAGGAGACTGAGACTGTGCTAACACAGTACCAGCCATAGACTGTGTCAAAAGGAGACTGAGACTGTGCCAACACAGTACCAGCCATAGACTGTGTCAAAAGGAGACTGAGACTGTGCTAACACAGTACCAGCCATAGACTGTGTCAAAAGGAGACTGAGCCTGTGCTAACACAGTAAAGCTGCAGACTGTGTCAAAAGGAGACTGAGCCTGTGCTAACACAGTAAAGCTGCAGACTGTGTACAGGAACAGCAGGTAGCAGTCAAACGCTTCGATCTGATACTGTGCGGCATAAAATGGACACAAGCACTCTCCTGTGTGTTTTAGGTAGGACCAGCATTCCACTAATGAACGAGGCGTTTGCACGTAGCGTCTGCGCATAGCGTGTGAGCGTAGCGTCTGCCCGTAGCGTCTGCGTGTAGCGTCTGCGCGTAACGTCTGCGTGCAGCGGCGTGTAGCGTCTGTGTGTAGCGTCTGCATGCAGCGGCGTGTAGAGTCTGTGTGTAGCGTCTGCGCGTAGCAGCGTCTGCGTGTAGCGTCAGAGCGTAGCGTCTGTGCGTAGCGTCTGTGTGTAGCGTCAGAGCGTAGCGTCTGCACGTAGCGTTTGCGCGTAGCGTCTGTGTACGTCTGAGCGTAGCGTCTGTGTGTAGCGTCTGTTTGTAGAGTCTGAGTGTAGCGTCTGTTTGTAGCGTCTGCGCGTCTACGTGTAGCACCCCATAGCGTCTGCATGTAGCGGCGCGTACCGTCTGCGTGTAGCGCCGCGTAGCGTCTGTGTGTAGCGTCTGCGTGTAGCGCCTGTGTGCAGCGTTTGTGTGTAGCGTCTGCATGTAGCGGCGTGTAGCGTCTGAGCGTAGCATCTGCATGCAGCGGCGTGTAGCGTCTGCGTGTAGCGTCTGCGTGTAGCGCCGCGTAGCGTCTGTGTGTAGCGCCGCGTAGCGTTTGTGTGTAGCGTCTGCGCGTAGCGTCTGTGTGTAGCGTCCGTGTGCAGCGGCACATGAAAGGCCCGGCATGGCAGGCAGGGGGTGGGGGTGGTGGGGGAAACCAGCCGCTGAGAGCACCAGACATTTCTGACTGTGAGTTCTCGCCACTCGCCGCTCTTTCCCAACAAGCTCCGCCCAGCCCTGTTTACCAGCAGAGGGGGGGGTAGGGGGGCCTGCGGGGGGGGGGGGGGGGCTTCAGACCAGGGGGAGGGTTTGGGGGAGGGGGGAATACTGCTGTGTCCTGCTCCAGCACGATCACATTAATCTGTAACCTGCTGTCTGTCAGCAGCTGCCGTACACTGGGGAGCCAAACCCTCTGGAGTACAGATCCAGCCTGCGCTATCACAGCCACTGCTGTGGGAAACAGGCCTTATTTTACTGCGCGTATATACACCTATATCTGCTTTCTGCCTCACATTACCATGCAGCGAATCCGTCTGTCACTCAACCAGCACAGAAGCAGCCAGCCCTGCTCGCTGTAGGCAGGACGGAGGACACAGTTGCCATGGAGACTGGCGACACACAGGTCGCCCGGCAACAGGCAAACCTACCCCGGCCACTCCCTGCACGTCTCCTGTATGCGAGCACCGCTCTTCCCAGCAACAGCCCTCACCCCCCCCCCCACACACTTTCACAAGAGTAGCCCCATGTATGAACGTTATTATCCCCCCCCCCCCCACCCGCTTTGATCCGCTCGGGGGGAGATATAACAAGCTGTGCTCATGCACGCACACGCAGTGATGCAGACAGGATCTGAGCAGCCCCCAGATTCCTCAGACTCTCAGTCAGACGCAAGCATCCACAGCAACGCGCTCAAGAGAGCTCCCTCTCTTCACTCAGTCCAACAGACAGGCAGGCAGAATAGCCCAGCACTAGGGCACTAACACAGCCACAAACACAGGCACTAACACAGCCACAAACACAGCCACTAACACAGCCACTAACACAGGCACAAACACAGGCACTAACACAGGCACTAACACAGGCACTAACACAGCCACAAACACAGCCACAAACACAGCCACAAACACAGGCACTAACACAGGCACTAACACAGGCACTAACACAGCCACAAACACAGGCACTAACACAGCCACAAACACAGCCACTAACACAGCCACTAACACAGGCACTAACACAGGCACAAACACAGGCACTAACACAGCCACAAACACAGCCACAAACACAGGCACTAACACAGGCACTAACACAGGCACTAACACAGCCACTAACACAGCCACTAACACAGCCACGCAGCTCAAAGGCACAAACACAGGCACAGGCATGCAGCTCTAGGGCACAGGCACGCAGCTCTCACCTTCGTTCTCGTTTTGACTTTTGATTTGACCTTCTGTCGCCTTTTCAGCTTCTTCTTGCTCAACGCCTTCTTTCCCCTGAAAAACAAGACGAGGAAAAACCCCGCATGAATACCACATGAATAACAGCAAAACAGACATTTTCCATTTCAAAATCAAGGGCCTTGATCACACAAATCAACGCGTCGTAGCGCGAAACAGGCTCTTCAACCAGGAACACCTCATTAATTCCATGGCCTCGTGATGACGTCAGACGGGCCAGGGCTCAGATATAAAACACGAGTATCAGTGAGGCTCCAGGCCTGCTTTACACAGGCCAGAGATGGTCTGGTCTGATCAGTCTGCACAGGCCTGAGATGGTCAGGGGAGTCTGGCTGTACATTACAGACAGCACAGCTCCATAAAGATGATTCAGTTCTACGAAAGCAAGGCAGAGGAGTGTGAACTGTAACGCCACCTGGTCCTGGTTCTGATAACACAGAACCAGCAGATCCTGGTCATCAGCTGCACAGGCCTATGGTGTGCAGTTGTGTATTACAGACACACAGCCATAAATGATCAATTCTACGAAACAAAAGAGGGGTGTGACTGTGGCCACTCAGGATTCTGGATATCAGAAACGCGGACCTTTCACAACATACAGTAAACTATTTTCATTATATGAGACAAAATATTATATGACTGACATCACTAGGTGAAAGCAAAAAAGTTTCAAGTATCTTGGTTCAACTTGAAGGAATTTGACCAAAATGGTATCAACAGCTGGAGTTGAAAGTTACAACGGTCAAGTAACTAACTACTAAAGGCATGGGAGTGAATAAAAAAAGCTTGGGTACGATAAAATCCCAGAATAATCTGGATATTGTGCTGCTGGCAGAAAAAGGACACTGGGACAGGCAGGAAAGATACCGGGCTAGGACATACGAACGTTGTACGCCATCTTTTTATGAGCGCAACAGGGACTTTATGATTTGTTCATACGATTCTGGTTTTCATATGAATTCGTTTTTTGAATTTATTTCAATTATGTAGTTCACTTGACAGCAACCACACTGTTTCACAAAAACAACCAAAATATTTCCTGACATTATTAAGAACTTTTACAGCACGACCAAATAGGGCTATAAAACTTTCTTTAAACAGCGATTTGACTCAAATCATAATTTATGGCTGGTGATTTGATTTAAAAATGATTTTGATTCGATTAACGGCACCACAGTTCCATTCAGAAATCCCTTTAAACCAATAAAAGCAATGCATGAAATAAACAGCCAGGAAGAAAATATGATTCTTATAATACTTGAGAGGTATAAAAGAATCACGACCACACATTTTTAAGAATATGTGTACTGACAAATTATGACAGCAGATCGTTTGAAAAGATGAAACACTGAACATGCACAAAGACATGCTTATTGCTTCATATATATTTTAAAAACAACTCATATCATTCAAACAAAGGAATGAACATTACT
The DNA here is from genome assembly GCF_018555375.3 of Anguilla rostrata. Lineage (NCBI taxonomy): Eukaryota > Metazoa > Chordata > Actinopteri > Anguilliformes > Anguillidae > Anguilla > Anguilla rostrata. The sequence continues at coordinate 36,218,665 of NC_057947.1, forward strand.
AAATACATGAGCAGTAAATAAATGTATGACGTTTTTTTCTGTTAGTTAGCCAGTCAGCTAACTAGCTACAAGGACTAAATGTTTTAAGGTTGCAGTTGGTCAGGTATTTCAGGTAGGCTACTTTATTTGGTGTCAATATAAAAACATTTCCGATACATTAACACATATGTCCTTGTGCATACGCTTACAAGGAGAGCAGACACAGACACTAGCTGGCCTTCCTCCTGCTCACCACAATATGCACAAGATGCTAAGGGCTTCAGGGCTAGTTATTGACAGTGCAATTTAAACAAACCCAGAGGTGGAAAGTCCAGGGGTCAGAAAGCAAAAGTCCTGCCACCCAGGAACTCAACTGGCTGATTTCACAAATTAGCTCGACCTCCTGGCTGAAGACCTGAGCAAATCCAGGTGATTGGAACTACTGGGGAGAACTTTAACGTTCTGAACCTGGGTTTCAGCTGCCTACCCGCTGGGTAAAAGAATGTAGAGTGAATGTAGGGTGAATGTAGGGTGAATGTAGGGTGAATGTAGGGTGAATGTAGGGTGAATGTAGGTGAATGAGGTGAATGCAAGGTGAATGTAGGGTGAATGTAGGGTGAATGCAAGGTGAATGTAGTTGAATGTAAGATGAAGTAAGGGAAGAAAGATGATGAAAGGTGATGTGGGTGAATGCAGTGATGTACGTGATGTGGTGAATGTAAGAGAATGAGGTGAATAGGTGATGGGTGAAGTAAGATATGTACTGAGTAAGTGATGTATACACTTAGACTGAGCACCTGTAATGCAGAAGGAAAGAATGTGAAAGATTGCCTGTCACACTGCGAGGAATCATAAATATTCTGAAAATTTTCCACTTTATCAAAAGCACACTGCAAGGCTCGACTACGGAACTATCAATTGGTCACTAATCCCCATGTGCCCCCCACCCCCCCCCCCCCACAGCCCCAGAGAGCCGTTTCTTCATGAATGACATCAGGTTTGGCACTATAAGGATCCATTAGCACATTCCAGCCATATCTGCCAGTAACGTGACTACAAAACATCTTCAGCAACTTCTGGCTCACATTAGTGGTTCCAGGCTTCATTATAGCTATAAGAACATGAAATACAAGGAAACAAAAGGCAATTTACAAAAGTCTGCCTTAAATACTCCATGTATGATGTACACATACGCAGAGTAGGTATACATATGCGTGGCTGTCAAGCAGTTTCCAAGGAAGTGAAGCCACATTTTACTTGTATAACCCAAAACGAGTGGTCACCTCTGCAAGAATGCCAAAAAAGGAAACCAGCAGCCTTTATTATTTATATGTGAGACACAATCTTATGTCCAATACCGCTGTTAAGCTGGTCAAATAGTCTGGGGTGCTGGGGGAGATGGCTTTGTGAAACGGTGTGAACTGTGACAGGGTGAAATGGGACCCAGTGTGGAGCTAGGTGGAGGCAGGGAGACGGGCCTGCAGCGCTCCACATCTGGGCCACGGTGATAAGGCTCCAGAAGCTCCCCGGCCGAGTCCGGGAGTTTTACGAGCCGTCATTCTGAGATGGACAGATAACGGTCAGGACAGGCCTGCACTCAGCCACACTGACTCCGCCCCTCCCTCTCACTTACAAAACCCCTATTGGTTCCAGCACACTGCAACCTGCAATTTTCCTTTTGTGACATCACAATCCAGCTCTCTGGGTGCAACAAAAGATAATAGATTGAACAAGATAGTGACCTTCCAGGAAGGCCTATAAGTGCATCCAATTCTGATCCATCAATAGAGAGGAGATGCTCTCCCTGCATACAGCAAACTCCCAACTTCTTTAGAGCTGGATAATAATGGAAGAACGTATGCTGCAGTTTTAAAATAATTTACAGGAATTCACAGGAATTTAATTTAATAAAAATAGATTTTGAAGCACACTTCATAGAACACAGTATTAGCCAAATTACACAGAAAGAAATAAGACTAGCCAGTCCGGTAGCTAGCCGTGGTCACAGCGATACTTGGCTATACCTATTATAGCTAGAAGATGGGCAGCCTATAGTATGGAACTAAAAAAAATCAACATTGTCCTCACATATAATACATTATAATAACCATTACAAATCCAACACCACATCGCAGTGCTGTCAATCTTCTGCCAATTTCAAGAGAAAAGCACAGTACAGGGTTCTTCACTACATTCAAAAATAAAAAAGTAGAGAAAAAAAAAACGAACAGTTGAAAAAAATTCCACACAAAAAGTATGAAAAGAGCAGTGGCTGTGGAACAGGGGCAGGGGCCCTCGTGGAAGACGGGAGCAGCCGGGTTCTGGAGCACGTAAAGGCCACTCCTGCACTCCTAAACTTGCTTAAACTCCGGGCTGAGGAGCAGTTTAATTATGGCCTTGCTCGGTGCCAGAGGAGCCAATCGAACGTCAGGTTTATCCGGGTCACTGAAGCCACGTTCCTCTCTTTAATTACACCACACGCATTTATCACCACGCTCTCTTATACTGACTCCCAGATTACCTTATTTTAAATGCAATCCATTTTTACAGCTGGACATTTACTGAAGTAATTCAGGTTTAGCATCTTACTCAAGGGAACAAAGGCACCCCCACCAGGTGGGATTCGAACCCGCAGCCAGGGACGGACTAAGCCTGGAAAAGCCTAAAACAGCTACAAGGTGCATAAACAATTTGTCGACATGTTTAAATGACATGACACTTGGGGGGGGAGGTCTAAATTTGCTGCACTGCAATTTAAATCAACACTGCTTACCTACACTATAGCCAAGATGTGCTTTTAAGTACACAGTTGCGTGTGTAAGCAGAACTGCCTTCAGAAGCGGACACCGCAGCCTGTATAAATGCGCACAGGAGGAAAGCACCATATGATGGGAAGTACTGAGCAGACAACCGCAAATGCATTGAGAGGACACAACAGTAATAAGGAGTTGGGTTTACTGAATCTTTAAAAAAAGATATATATTCTATAAAATAAAAAAACATGCTAAAGTATGCTAACGTCCTGCTGGAGTATGTTCACATTAGACTGTATTTTCTGAGACCTGCTCAGTGAGACCAAACGGCCCTTCTTCTCTTCCGCTCTTTGCCAAGCGTTTATGTCCGTTTGATTTTCGCCACACGTGAGCACGCGCCTACGTTATCACCAGAGCCGATCAAGGAACACATTTCCCATTTCCGTGCCACAACCTCGCTCAACTGCCAAAACCGACAACAGACTCAGCACGAATACTTTCAATCACAAGCCAGTGACTCTCACACTGAGATCTGGACACACTGTAAAAGAAAACGACTATGAATTATTTTAATAATGCCGGCACGTAAAAAGGCCTTTAATCCTACAGTGCTTCTCCTTAGCGTGCAGCACCTTCAGCGTTTAGAAGTCACGGTAACCCCTACCCACAATTCCTGAGGCTCAAGCCCAGTTCTCTAAGCGTCATGCAGCCCTGTGTGGTTTAAGCCTAGCAGTGTTGGCCACACAGAGGGAAATACAGCAGATACAGTCACAGAGTGCAGGGAATTATTTAATCACATTATTTAATCTCGTCCTGCAGGACACCCAAAAGTGCCCTCTCCCTGTAGGACACCCAAAGCACCCTCCCCCTGCAGGACACCCAAAGTGCCCTCTCCCTGTAGGACATCCAAAGGCCTCTCCTGCAGGACACCAAAGGCCCTCTCCCTGCGACACCCAACCTCTCCAGGACACCCAAGCGCCTCTCCCTGCAGGACACCAAAGTGCCCTCTCCCTGCAGGACACCCAAAGCGCCCTCTCCCTGCAGGACACCCAAAGCCCTCTCCTGCAGGACACCCAAAGCTCCCTCTCCTGCAGGACACCAAAGTGCCCTCTCCCTGAGGACACCAAAGAGCCCTCTCCCTGCAGGACACCAAAGCGCCTCTCCCTGCAGGACACCCAAAGAGCCCTCTCCCTGTAGGACACCCAAAGCTTCTGAGACACCCAGCGCCTCTCCCTGCAGGACACCCAAAGTGCCCTCTCCCTGCAGGACACCAAAGTGCCCTCTCCCTGCAGGACACCCAAAGCGCCCTCTCCCTGCAGGACACCCAAAGAGCCCTCTCCCTGCAGGACACCCAAAGCGCCCTCTCCCTGCAGGACACCCAAAGAGCCCTCTCCCTGCAGGACACCCAAAGAGCCCTCTCCCTGCAGGACACCCAAAGGCCCTCTCCTGCAGGACACCCAAGCCCCGAGGACACCCAAGTGCCTCCCTGTAGGACACCCAAAGCGCCCTCTCCCTGCAGGACACCCAAAGCGCCCTCTCCCTGCAGGACACCCAAAGCGCCCTCTCCCTGCAGGACACCCAAGCGCACTCCCTCTTCCTGCGACGGGCACTTCTCTGAGCTACAGAGCACGGCCCCTTTAGAGAGGACCTGCACCGCGGCTCAGTGGAAGACGTTTAAACCACAGGAAGTGAATACGAGACGACACAGGAAGCTAAAAGCCACCGCTGTGCGGAACATTAAACAGCTCACTAAAGTCTGGCTGCTTCGCTTCATTATCCCCACCGACCAGACCAACAGCGCTTTCTGACGTTTACACGATACATGTTTTCACCATAAACTCCTCATGCAACACAGCTGAGATTAAAGACATTTTAAAGATGAAAACTATTTTACTGCAATGCGTTCCAGCCATTCATTTTACACCAGTACAAACACTCAACCTGAGTAAGATGGTTTGCTTTACTCTACAGGTCTGATCCATTCAAAGTATAATTTGAGCTTCTGGCTGTTTCCAAGACACCGATGTCACATTTTAAACCTCTGACCATAGATGGAAAGCTGTGGACAAAGCAAATTCTCAGCAGCACAGAAGTCTCAAACGAGACCCAGAAGCATTAGATTCAGTCTAGCACCGCGCTCTGGAGATGAGTCAGGTCTGACTCACACTCAGTAATACACTCCCCAGGCATGGAGTCACCAAAGGCTAAAGACCAAGGCAACATAAACTTAACCGTCTTCCTACATGTGTTTCAGCACACTGCCAGCACTGCAATCGGGGGTCAGAGCTTTTCACAGGAATCGAAACAGAAACCATGAATTTGAATACATAAACCATTTCAGTGTGAACTGGCTTATGGATTTCCCTTCTCTGAGCATTACAGCCAGTGATTATAACCATGCATCCATTCAACACAAACAGAACTTGCTCAAATGAATCAGGGGACATGTAACTTTTACAGCAACACATTTGAATCATAATATTGCATGCTATTGCCACTGGCAACTGAAACAAATAGGCTACCGCTTACCAACAAAAGTTTTTTTCAGTCCTAATTCCTTTCTTAAATAAAGAAAAACAATCAGGGCCAAAGAAATGATATCACTCAGCACTAGACAATAAGGTGACTCAGTTAGTTTTATATTTTTTGAAGCCAAAAATATAAACCTGATGTTTTATGTTTTCAAACCTCAATTTTAACTACTTTCAACGATCTTTTAAATAATTTAACTAATTTTACAATGTGCCAAAATATATATATCAAAATATATATATTCAGCTTCAAATGTGAACCAAAACAAACCCATGGCAAAGAAAAGCGGCCTAGTCTACTGAGCTGCACTTAACCGGTTCTTCCAGAATAAATGAATAAACAATGACAGCCATACAAACATGGTAATAAACCTAAAAGCAGAAATATACAAAACCCTCAAGCATTCACACAGGTGCTGATCACACCTGGAAGTTTGAAGTTCAAATCAGTCACATTCAACCAGCGCTCAACAACCAGAACCGAACGCAGCATCCTGGATTTAAGGTGTAAAATAAACAGCACTAATTTCATACCAGCCAGCCCCCCCTGCATTTCCTCAGGTGTGACCCCCCCCCCTGCATTTCCTCAGCTGAAACAGCTCTTAAAGGTTCCACCCCACATAAGGCTGTAAAACATTTGCATTGGTGGGAGGACCCGATAACCAAATTAGCCCACTTCAGTCTCACGCACCACAACGAATGCTAGCGCAGGCAGCTGGAGCCACAGCTGCAACACTACATCCACTCTTAAGTGATCAGCGCGTACTTAAAGAGAAACAGAGCACATCCACAGACGGGCACAGGATGAGCCAAGCTATCAAACAAACTGGCATATCGACACACGTTAAAAATCACCTGCCGCAGCAAGGATGCCGTTGGTCCATGTTTCAAGCTAGCCAGGTGTCGGTCATTGGTTTGCTTCTATCCTTTAGCACAGGCCTGAAAGCTTTGGCACACTACACCAAATTTAATTGCCTGCTGGGAATATCATAATTTCATAGAGTTTAAGTAGAAAGGTATTTTAGGTCCCCAGACTTCACTTGCTGCATGTTAAAGACATGATACACACAGCCTTTCTTCACTCGTGGTACCTACTTCCTTGTTGCTAAGCAGTTGCTAGGAAATGCTCAGAGGATGACAACACATGCCCATACGGTTTCTGAGAAATGGAGTCATGCTACGGGAAACATGTATTTCTAACCCATTAAAATGTAGGCCTCAATGCAAAAGTATACTTCATTGACTTCATTCACGTGAATGAATTAAACTGGATCGAAACTGAAATAAACGGACATGCTGCAGCACTTGATTATGTGTTTGAGTGTCAAATTACCGTACAATCTAATACGACCATCAGATCTTAAGACAAAGCTGACATCTCATTATCGTGTCTCACACGCTTGTGAGACTCACACAAGTACCAGCACATATGCAGACTGTTAAATCTGAAAATTGGGAAAATGACAAGTAAATCATGAATGTCAGTGTACTTTTCCTATTAAATAGGGGTGATGTTCTGCCTGCTAGGAGTCGTTCGCATAAACCTTACTGTCTTCAAGCTGGGTTTTAAATGCATCACGCTCTTTATGTTAATTTCACTGACCAGCAATAATAAAAACACATTACTCTTTTTTTTTGGGGGGGTTTGGGGGACAGCAATTATAACGCTACCAAAAGAAAATTCGGGCAAGAGACCATGAAAATGAAATATGCATGATGTAATCATTACCGTCGAATAAAAATATTAATTTAAATTCCGCACTACATGCATAAAGTGGATAACATGAACCACATAGTCGCCTTTCTTATATTTATCACAGAGCATTTCAACACAGGTCGTCAGTCGCGAGCTTAGTCAATACAACAGCCAAAGAACACCGCAGTGATGTCATTCTTTAATTTCATTTATTGATTCGAGTCTGTCCAAGAATACATACACAGCAAATTGTAAACAAAACAAAACGCATTCAAAAAAATGTTTAATACTAAAAAAAAGAATTGAGATCGGCTATTTCTGTTCGTATGTCCACTTACGAGCGGAATATTAATTTTAGAGGATATGTAACTACAGCACGGCACAGCAATGTTCCTGCTAACAGTTTAAATGTGGAAATTCAGTTGTACGCAACTATAAAAGCATACTTGCGACAGCGACGTTACAAACAAAACAAAAACATGAGCGGACAAAACATCTCCACCGCACCCAAAATGATTACCGAGTTACCATGGGAGCTTCAACATACACTGAATGTTTACCTTCAGGTGCCCAATAAATCAAAACGTATTGCCTAGCCAACGTTAGTTATCTACTACGTCATTAGTAGTAAAACATGACAATAAATTCTACTTGTGTCTATTTCCCGATAAGCAGCTATTCTAATCATTACTGGCCAATATGCTAGCTAGCAAAGCCGGTTAGCGTAGCATTAAAGCGATCATACCATCGTAGGTAACTTAAATGGCGCACACTGGCCAACCAGCTAGCTACATGTCCATGCAATTTATTTAGTGCGTGGTTTCTAACTCACGAAAGAGCTGACAGTGTAACTGGCTAATTGTTATGAAATCGCTACTATTGTTGACCGGGAAGTTCAGAGGGCAGCTAGCTAGATGATCATGTCAGAATTGGGTGGAGAAACAATAGCAAATCTTCTGGGAACACCCCCATATAGAAAACTGGGCCTGCTTAACGCAACCCAGTCTCCACAAAATAACTATGTTAATGAGGGAAACTGGTGCTGTACCTACAATACGATTTAAAACCAGTCATGGACGTTTACAGTCTTCGTTTCCCACAAATGACTGCTAATGGAAATGTTACCAGCTAGTTAGCAAACGACACGTATCTTTACCCTGTGCTAGTGTCGTTGCATATTTCTCAGAAGCCGCTGGCTAAGGAAGGGCTGTGGAGACGGGCCCAGAGTAGCTGGCTACGTACAGTAGTTAATGTTTGGTAACTTCAAAAACAACGGAGAGGGTGTTTATTTTCCCTAAAGGATGCTGTCGAATACCAAAAATCAAATTAATATAAAACCCTTTGTATTCCCTACCTAGCTAACCAAAAAATGGCGTTGCGTAGCCATAGACTAGTATAGCCATCTAGCCTTAGCCACTAACTAGCCAGCCAAAAGATAAAATGGTGCATTTTTGTGCTCGCTAGTTCATTAGCTAGTCTATCTGCCTATATGGCGACTCACTGATCGTGAAAATAAAACAAGTGGCACGTAGCTAGATGCAAATGCAATATATTTTTTAAAATATCAGCTGATTATTTCTGAAACACAGTGGTGTTGAGATAAATACATCTAACAGATAATTAGCTAATGCTAACGAAGCAGTTGGCAGCAAAGGAGCTAGCTAGCTGATGATGTCATTGTGAATTCAGTTAGCCAGGTAGCAAACAAGATATTAACCAGTTGTTTGACAGAAAGTTAGATACTGAAGACTGGCGTTATCCAGTTTAATATAAAATGCCAACTAATTAGCTAGCTGATGAAAACGTGTCCATTTAGGTAAACTTACCGGTAGCTACGCACCGGCTACCAGTCCATCTAGCTAACTGAATTAGCTGGCTATGTTAAGCTATACAACCCAAAAGACATAAAATAGCTATCTGTTTTCTGCAGCTAAAGTTCGTTTTTTAACGTTACTTACCTTCCTGGGTTTATCCCCTGCTCTTTGTCGTTGATGGCTGTGGTATAGATCCTCCGATATCTTTCCGCCAAAGCCCTTCCTGAGAGTAGAAGCTGATACCGGCTCCGGCAATCTGACTGGGCCCCGGGAGCAGGACCCGAACCCATCCCGGGTCCAATGCAAGGAAAATCCGTCCCAACTCCAGAAATGAGCCCGACACCCAACCCCGCAGCCGGAGACGAGGAAGGCAAAACCCCACCGGCACCCGCTGCCGCAGCTGCACACATCATCGTTTTGTGTAACAATCCATATATTTAAGTTAACGTTACGTCGAAAGCATTTGTGAATACCTGGCGAATGGTTATTCCAATATGTCCTTAAAAACACAGCGCATCGAGACAGCTGCGTTGGCTATCCCTTAAATGCAAAAAAACAAAATCTTTACATCCACAATGTCCGATTCAAACGGCATAATACAGGCTCACTCCCTCACACGAATGCGAAATATCCTTCCTTTTCAGCACAATAATTTGCTCGTCGTCTTCGGGAATTCAACGATTCAGGCCATATTGTCTCGTCTGCTGGAATGACAGTTGCAGATTATCTTCAAAAAAGCGCTGTGTCGTCCTTTGTTTTTGTTTGTTCCTTGTGTTTTTCTTGACCCCAGACAGGCTGCACCCTTACCAGTGCTGCCATCTTAGCTTCATCATCATCTGGTCGCTTTCGCTGTCATGCATGCTGGGATACGTTTCCATCCAGATAACACAGTACATAGTAATGGCATTATTCAAGGGGAACTGCCGCTGGCTGAATCAGCTATTGTAACGGTGCTTTCACCCCATTAGGTCCGTCATTTTATTTCAAATAATAAAAACTGCAATGCGAGGCATGCAATAATGGACATGAATATATTTTATATATTCATGTTTTGAAGAGATTAATCGGTATACGATTTTCACTCAAGGACATTCAGGTATCAATGTACCGTAGCATTTTACAAAATACATGTATGGGGGGCGCCCTTTTTAAGATATGTTCTTGTTGCAATTCCTCACACATACAGAACGCATGTCAGAAAGACGAACACCCATCAGCCTTTCATGGTGATAACTGGAACCCACGTTACGGGGTAAATTACAATAGCATAGAGTTAATGTGTATTATTATTCTTATTATTGTTTTTTTTTTTGTTATCACCAGGACCTTAGTAACTTAGAAGTGGCAGGTAGCTATAGATCATGCACAAGGTAACTTCCCTCGTGATGATATTATGGCTTTATCAGAACTGAAGATCCAGGTAGGATGTAGAATTCGTGTGAACAGCTGTGGCCCATAAATGAGACCTGTGTTGGAGCAAACATTAGGGTTGCCGTGTTCTTTATTATTCTGGGTAAAACTTAACTCACCTTACAGGAAGTATGTATGCCTTCTGATAACTGCGATTTCCTGTTTCGGATCTTATTGATAAAAATAAAGATAAAAATAGGTCCTATGTCGTTTCCTTGGCAATAGCTGGACATTTTAAAAGTTATTAAAGAATGGGCCATGGGACAGTGCTGATGTTCTGAACAGAACTAAGAGAGCTCGCCAGGACCGAGAATAACACCCAGCTATGAAGAAAGCAGTAGAGTTAATTTGCTTCATTTTCATGAAAATATAAATTGTTTTGTATAAATGAATTTCTTGCTGAATGCAAACAATTTTTAATGTACAAAAGACAGCAAATGTCTTCTATCATGTACACCAACCGTGTATGCGAGTTATGAGTTTTACATTATTTTTCATGCAAAATGCCTAATGAATGTCATTATCCCATTGTGGAAACTACTTGGAATTGCTAAATTAAAGTCACAATAAAAACACCATGTTGACATCCTTTTCTGCTGTCCATTTTACCAGATTATGAATATTTATTTATTTACTTATTTATATTTTTTGTTAAATATACATCGATGAAAGTAAATATTCAATTAGTTTTTAAATTAAAATATTTTTCACTTCTATTCATTACATTGAAAGGGAAAGAGAGGAACAGAGAAAACTAGAGATGTTTGCATTGTCATAATGTCAGAATTTATGGGCATCTCTTTAAAAACTGTAGTTTTACAGCCAGTTTTCTATGGGCAGTCTAACAGGCCCATGCAGTTCCTGCAGTGTGTGTGTGCGCGTGTTGTGTGTGTGTTCGTACCACAGTGACCTCTGCTGTGCACACTCCAGAATTTTCTGAAGACAGCCACACTCACATTTTATTAGCACAAGGTATAGATACAGAAAGATGCAGATTGACAAATGGGGGTGTGTATAAATGAAGGTACATATAGATATAGTGAGTATATACAGTATATAATAGTCAGTTGCTAAGTTTCCATCCACACAGAGCAGAGACACTGAATGCCCTGTTTGATTAATCTACATTTGTTTGACCTTGCAAGCACAGTGCGCACAGTGTGAATGAACCACGGTGCTGAATACCAGGCAAGGGGTAACAGACTGTATGTACCCCACTCCATTTTAAAAATGAACATATGGGGTGTGATATAGATTTAATGAAGATCTTACAATTGAGCTTGAGACAAGCAGCCTTAATGCTATGAATAAGCACAACATGCACTTCCTTTGTGCTCAATTTGTGCCAATCGTTGCAGTGGTAGTTTCTATCTAGGTCATCATTTTTTTCCCCCAGTCTGGTGTGATGTCAGAAAAATAGTGTTTTACTACTGTGTCTACAGAATCTGCTCAATATAATAGCAGTCAGGTATATTTTTATATATGTTAATTTAATTCAAACATTTAAATGTTTTTAATATTATTATTATTATTATTATTATCCCGCATGTCGTGATGGCATAACTAAAAGCTCATGTCTGAGCTGTTTATATTTCACAGAGCTACATGCTATCTTGGGTTTGTTCTTTGGATGCTGGGCTCAGTTCTCTAACAGGGTTGCTCTTTATTTCACAGGAACCATGGCAACGATGGCAAATGAAAAATAATTGGCCATGTTCTGCAGCCTTCAATTGTATAATATCCTGGTGATATCCTGGAGGGGGAAAAAAATTGCAGACACACAAAATGAATCCCAATGCAGTTCTATCTGATGCTTTTATGTTGTGGGTGTACAGACAGCTCTCGGATCAGCAGAGACACAGCGTGCTCCTGCATAAGGAGGCACAGGCATGTGCGCATGCACCTCCCCAGTGTAAAAGCCGCGCACAGTGCCATACTGAAGTCTCCTGACAGAGACGGATCGTGGGGGGAGGGGAACTGAGAGCTGACAGTGGAGGAGTGAGCAGCCTTTTGCAATGGAAATGCAGCATGAGCCTCGGAAGGAACGTACCACACAAACTCACACACGCACGTACAATACACACACGCATGCACACGCACACACACACACGTACAATACACACACACATGCATGCACGCGCGCACGCGTACAATACACACACACGTATGCACGCGCGCACACGTACAATACACACACGCATGCACGTGCGCACGCGTACAATACACGCATGCACACGCACACACGCATGCACACACACACACACGTACAATACACATACACACGCATGCGCGTACAATGCACGCATGTGCACGCGCGCACGCACGCACGCACACCACACATACGCATTGATGCACATGTACGTGTACACACACATGCACGCACATGTGCACACACACACACATGCATATGCACACATGCGTACACATGCACACATGCATACACAGGTATGCACACACCCACACTTTTTTGTGTGAGTGTTTGTGAGTATATGTTCATGTATACTCAGGAGTCTGGCCATGCACATACATGTGTATGTTGATAGCGCTAGCTGATGTGAGACAAGGTTTAACAACAGGGCCTAGGCTCCAGTAAGTCTTCCCCCTTCTGATCTGTTCTTTCTGGGGGAGCAAGCACCCCCCTCTCCAGTAGTATGGGCACACTGTTATTACTTTCCGTAGCGCACAGTTCTGTTTTGATCTTACCCCAAATAACAGTGATCTACCGAGGAAGTACTCTACCACCCCCCTCTCCCCTGATACCCCTCCCCAGTGTATAAATCATTCAGTTGTTTTCCTTCTTCAGTCTTTAATTTTGTAATACACTTTGATGTCGTGCACAGATTCTCACCTCTCCCTGAAATGTGACAACAGTTATAAAATCAGGGGAATACAATTTTCACATATATATGAGTGTGTGGGTCTGTCTCTGTGTGTATTTTGTATATAAATACAACACAGAGCTGGATAATAAAATAATTACAGTGAAAGTTAATTTCATACTTTACCATGACAACAACATCAAAGCCTCTTTGTAATCATTAAAGCTGTTTTGAGAGGGATTGCAGCTCTGTTTTGGAGTGGAGAATTTGCAGAACCAGTTAGTGTCTTCAGGTTTGGCTCAGACAAAAACTATTGGCTGTGAGGAAGGTATAACACAGCCAATGGGAAGACAGTGGGCTGTCATGCATTTTATTCCCATAGTTACCCAGATTACAATTTCTAATGTATGCAACATGTCAGTGGTGGGTTTTTATTGATAAAAAGAAAAAAAAAAGAAAAAAACCAAAAAATTTATGTCATAATTACATTTTCTGTAATTTAACACCCAGTCAGCCAGATTCTGTGGCCTAAACAGTAACTAGTCAGTTAGACAGCTAACTACCTACTTGTATATTTTGTTTTACTAACCAATCTATTGACAGACAATGCAAATCTTTTCAGTTTGGAGCCTTGTTTATCTACACCTACAAACCACACCTGGAAAATTCAGCAGACTCTCACACACGAATACATTCACACCTGTGGGAATACATACCTGCTCCTGCTGTGTCTGACAGCTACCTGGCAAACGAAGGCGGTTTAAACGAGCTTCCAGTTAAGTTTCTGAGTCAGCAACATTTCAGCAGTTGATGGGCAGTAAATAATGGCAAAGTATTTAAACTTGGTTCTTGCACAAAGGCACAACCTTATCACCCATGTGACCCCACAACCTTCTGGGACAGTGTGTCAACACCTCTCACCACGCCCTTTCTGATCCCGTTTCCTAGCTCATGCATTTTAGATGGACGTTGGTTTTGATTGCACTCTTACGTTTAGCCGTTAGCTTAAAGACTGGTGCCTAGATCAGAAAAATTCCATAACTGTGTTTAAAAATATTCCGCCTCTGTGTTCTTTGTCTAGATGAGGCTAAAGACTCACATTTCTCAGCCTTGAGCATACAGCACCCATATAGAAATCCAAAATCCCAAACATTGTGAATACACTTCCAACTGACACATTTATCTCAGGAAAAGGAGAATCTGAGCATCTCTAAAATAAAAAATAAAAAAATAAAAAAACAATTTAAAAGGAATAAACTAGCTTCAATTAGCTCCTCTTTACGTAACACAGAATATATATGAGAAAAGCAAATCTGTAGTTACTGAGTGCTGGGAAGTTTCTCGTAGCCAGTCACACTCAGTTCTCTATTCTGGTAGACAGGGAGGTGGGAGGGACAGTTTTGCTTTATTCACTGTACCTGACTGTACTCTGTGTGTCCTAGAGATGGTTCACAGGGACACAGTGGGAGGATACCTGGAGAGAGAGAGGGAGAGAGGAGGAGAGAGAGAGAGAGAGAGAGAGAGAGGAGGGAGAGAGAGAGAGAGAAGAGAGAGAGAGAGAAGAGAGAGAGAGAGAAAGAAAGAGAGGAGAGAGAGAGAGAGAAAGAGATGGAGAGAGAAGAGAGAATGAGACGGAGGAGAAAGAGAGAGACAGAAAGGAAGAGAGACAGAGAAAAAAGAGAGAGAGACAGAGAGAGAGACTGGGGGAGATAGAGAGAGAGAGACCGAGAGAGAGAAAAAATAGAGAGACAGAGAGAGACTGGGGGAGACAGAGAGAGACAGAGAGAAAGAGACTGGGGGAGATAGAGAGAGAGAGAGAGAGAGAGAGAAAAAGAGTGAGAGAGAGAGACAGAGAAAAAAAGAGAGAGAGACTGGGGGAGACAGCGAGAGAGACAGAGAGAGAGAGACAAAGAGAAACAGGGAGTGAGAGAGCCTGTATGTCCTCTTATTGAATTAGCAGAGATGAGAATATAGCTGCGTGGGTGATGTCATGCTGTAGCTGGGCAGTGTCTGGGCCTGTTAGACTGATGCGTGTTTCTGTTGTGCTTCTGAAGTTCAGTAATATCAGACACACCCTTCTGGCCGCTGGTCTCCTCTTCTCATCAAACAAAACAAAAGAGAACAAAACAAAGATGCACTTCTGTACAGGTCTATCAGTGACTATGCAGCTCTATGCTGCAACAAGGACAAAGAACAAAACCTTTATGAAGTACAGCCTGAATCAGTCTGAAATGGCCTGGATACACAGGGCTTACAATGAGGCCCTTACTGTAGTACAGGGCCAAAGGTAGACTCACAGAGACTGTATAAGTATAATGAGGGACATTTTGAGGGCGACTGCATAATTCATGTGAAATCCAGAATGTCAAATTACATATGCTACAGTGCTTTCAGAACCTCCCCCCCCCTTTAAAAACATTCCATCTATATGGGCTCTATTTCAATTATTTATAGAAACTGTAACTCGTCTGCAAGGCGGGGTCCAACCAGCAGGACAGAACCGCACCGCAAATATTTCCCATCTTCCCCCACTTCTTCCATTGGAGCACATTACAAAGCAACACAGCAAAATAACTTCTAACCTCATGGTAGCATTTATTCATTTATTGAGGACGACTGAAAGAAATATGTGCATAATCTGATGAAAACCATCTTCCTATTTTAAGTAGAAATACAAGATAAAGGCCAGGTACATGTACTATATTAATTAAAGAGGATAATGTCTTATTTTTAAAGTTTTTTAAATATTTGTATTGGTCTATGGATGTTATTACAGCATGTACATTATACATTTATCGAATGTGTGCTGCTTGTTTGAGCATCACAAATAAAGATCAATGAATTAATCATTCATGAACAGTAGAAATTCTCAATTATCAGTCATTGTGCTGACAAAATAAACAGCACAGCCGTACTGTGGATGTCATACATTCTTTAACAGCTTTAGCAGGATTAAGAACCGGACAGACATGCCCTAAGAGGAACACCTCAGTGCTGGGATGGAGGGGTAGAGGAAGAGAGAAGACCAGGCTGGGATGGAGGGATAGAGGAAGAGAAGAAGGGAAGGTCAAAGGTCATGGAGGAAGCACTAATCTAAGAGTGGGGAGGTCATGTGCATTCTTATAAGGTTGGGGGGGGGGGGGGTAACTAAGTTGTGGTAGTTATATTTCATATCTTTAATCCAATGACAAACCAGGCACGAGGAAGCATAACCATGAGCATGAGAACAACGTGCCTGACACTGTGCGTTCACAGCCATGGGAAACCCGCAGTAGCAGGTATCTCTGAGATGCTGCAATGCTCTCATCTCAAAGCCCCAAATCGACATTCCCAGCTTTCCTGGGAAGCGCTTCGATAACAGCAGGCTGCTAATACTGATCCAGACCTCCACAATTTCAGCATGCGCATATATGGCGATAAAGGCAGCGTGTGGCAGTAAGCTGTATTTACGGTCCAAACCAGTGTGAACCTTTCAGAATCATAAACAGATGAGAGATCGGTATATTGAACAGATATATCACAGAGACATCAGCTTGCTGCAGTAATGTTTCCATGGTACCCAGACAAGGCTTCACCCTATCCACTCAAGTAGTGCAGAGAAGCCTCATATGACACCCCACCGCCCCCACCCAGCATGATGCACACGTCCACTTTGAACACATTGCATTTCTCTACTGGTTGTATTTTGAAGCGTTCACATCAGCCCAAAGCTTAAGAGCAAATATTTTAGCATTGTTCGTGGAATGTTTACCAGGAGTGCCGTGTGGTTGCTATGTGACCACACCCTTCCAAACCTGCACGCCACCCTACTACTCCCAAACAGGACAGCAGGAACACAAAACTGACTGCTCCGTGGAGAAGCCTGACACCTACAGCATTCAGACACCCACAAGCCAGTAAAACACACGGTAAAGCAAATTGAAAAAATAGACGCATGTGTGTGATTCACATATTCTGTACGTCTCCTAACAGCTAATCTTGACAGTGTACAGTGTTTGTAATAGTTTGCATTGCATAATAGTTTATTTCTGCTTTATTTCTCGGTCACTGTCCAGCCGCTGAACCTGGGCAACATTTTTAATTGAGTCAAGCCAGTTTAGTTCTAAACTGTGTTTAATAAAACTGAACTATACAATACCACACACGTTTTCTTGCACTTCCTTGTTTGGCTTGTTTGAGTTTTTCACAGAGTTTTTATAAGGAGTGATATAACCTGTAAAGTAATAGGGCTAGACAATATACACCAGCACAAAGTGCTTTTATAACCTGTGATTCTGCTTTTATGAATTAACATCACAATCCTTCATAAGCTGATATTAGACAGAGGACTGGAATTCAGCTAAAACTGATTCGCTGGCTGAAATGAGTAAGCGTGTTAGGAACAACCCAGCAACAACCCAGCAGATGGTCCACCCTGAGGAGTGCTCTAGTAGCCCCTGGGTTGGGTTTGGGGTTGGGTCAGTGTACGTTCGGTTCTTGTTTATTATCTGTTGCTCATCATCCGTATTTGGGTTTATGTCTTTATGTCTTTTTGCCTGTATGGTTCCCTTGAATACAAAAAAGATAAATACGAAAAATAATTGAGAATGTCAGTTCAAAACAATAAATATCAATAATCTACTGCATGTTTTATTTTAATTTTTCACAGATAAACATGATTTCCTTATAGCTGATTTTAAAAAAATATAAATCACATATTTATCGCAAATTAATGGCAAATTCATTGTTAAATGTGAACTGGCAGAAGTAACCTGTAAGCATACACATCGTTTACACAGTCTGGAAATGAGACAAAGATAATACATATTCAGTATTTTTGCATACATTTTATTTCTGTATAGCTTTAAAATTCCAGTAATGTCTTGTGTATATCTGTCCCAGGCTAACAGCTTTACAGGTGCTAATAGGTACATTGCGTACAAAGTTAATTACTTTGCTGTATGTGTGAGAACCTGGCTATGGGATTTCACTAAAGTAGACTTTAACCTAATATCGGATAAAGCAAACGCAGCAGACTATCGCATCGGCTATCCCTCAGCGTCCGTGCAGTCAGTTGGCAGAGCATATGTTTATCTTTTCCTTCCATCGGGTGTCGTGGTTAAACCTCAGAAGGGCACAAATCCTCACGCTTTGCTCGAACACCACACCCCGCGTAAGTATTTTTGGCCGCATTCTTTCTCCGTCACCAAAGACACTCCTAGTTACCAAATTCATACGGCCTGACAATAGTCACAGTTCAAGTTTTATTTGTCACCGGCATATTTTACCTGGCCACATATAACCCTACCTACTATAACACTCTCGGTTCATACCAAAGGACCTTCAAGGACAGGGGCTTCACACCGGGCTGAAATCATTACACGCAGCTCTGCACGGCTCTGTTCTATAATAATAATAATAATAATAATAATAATAATAAAGATATTATATTATTATAAAGATTGTATTTTAATAAAGATAAAATACAAATAAGACTAATAAAAAGAAAATAAAAAAATCAAATATTTAAATAAATAGTTAAATGCAATACATCACTTATCCCACATCTCCCCCTGACATCGCGAACGATTGGTTCAGTCCATAGCTGGATCGTACCAAAGACTTGGGAATCCAGTGTGAGTCTGCTTGGCACTCACCATTAGAAGAGGTGGAGGGGGGGGGAATGGCTCTGTGACAGACAGGTATCCAGGGCCTGCATCACCCAACAGACCATAATAACCTATTACCCCCCCAGCCACAGCCACAGGCCCTGGACTTAGAGTACATTCACTGAGTGATGCTATAGGAATGCTCAGCAGTGTATCAAATTGGTTTAATCTCTCGACATTTACACAGCAGATATTTATTGTTAAAATTAATGATGAATTTGAGTCACGTCAGCTCTAGATATAGCCCCCCAACAGAAGAATATCTAATAAGATCTAACGTTGAAATAGTTCTTACCGTACAAAATTTGGGATTTGTATAGTGGTTCTTCTGCTTACATCAAATGAATTAAAGTAATAACAGAATTTAAATGCAACAAAACTGCCCACAAAACTGCATTTGTCATTTCTGTCATGAACACTGCATGCTGTATGTTTATGCGTATATTTGTGCATATCAGTAAACGTGTGTATGTATATACATGTGTACTTCTGCCCTTACAGTCGTAGCCAAAACTATTAGGAATAATATTATAGTAATAGTATAAAAAATACTTCCTCTGAAATTAAAAATATGCTTCAAGAAGATGCCAGAAAATCTCAGACAGGATCATAGCTATCATTTATTGTGAAATAAATCCAGTCAGTGTTTTCATCGGTGAAAAACATCCTGTAACTGACCTCTTTAAAAGGCTCAGGTATCCCAGGCTGACCTGTGCAGGTATCCCAGGCTGACCTGTGCAGGTATCCCAGGCTGACCTGTGCAGGTATCCCAGGTTGACCTGTGCAGGTATCCCAGGTTGACCTGTGCAGGTATCCCAGGCTGACCTGCGCAGGTATCCCAGGCTGACCTGTGCAGGTTTGGCCGATCACTGCAGTGCTAAGGCTGATTCCTGAACAGCACACATCCAAACGCAGAGCAGATCCTCTGACGTAGTGATACTCTGACACTTCATTCACACATTCTCATTGTTCATTGTCCAACTCCGCAATGGGAGTAAAATCCTACATCTGACCTCATATGTATAAGAAAATCTGTCCACAGCAAATCTACCAGGCTGAAAACGTCACAGTTTATGGCCCAGAACCCTGCGCTGTGCTCAGTAGGGAAGTGTGCTGGCGTACAGCCCTGCGCAGTTAAATATAATGCAAGGGGAGACGAACGCGGCAGACCCATTTCACAGTTCTGACGGGATTTCCCCCCGAGCTCTAGTGGGTTTTCAGCTCATTTAGGGAGACCCCCCACCCCGCCCCCACAGAGCCGCCCCATTAGCCCCGGCTCCGTGACGACGGCGGATTGCAGAAACCGACCGTACCGGTTCTCAGCGCCAGTGACCGTAGCGGCTGAGGACACACCCCTGCGAAAGCGTCGCGCTCCCCTCCCGGGGACATAAACACAGCGGGAGAGAGAAAGTGCGAGATCTCATCGTCAGCGCACCAGCTGAGCAGCACGCAGGTACTCTCCCACAGGTAAGCTCACCTGCTCCACTGGCACTCCCTTCACACACAGAGAGAGAGAGAGAGTTTTTACGCCTTGAAACCAACAGAATGCTTCAGTTCAGTCGTGGCATCTTTTATTTTGATATAAAAAATTAACAACTAAATTTAACTTAATCTTATTTTGTAGTGTTCAGATGTGGTCATACATGTTGGCATATGTAGAAGGATAAAACAGATAGACTATGGCTTGTCTCTCAGGTTCACAGGACCAGTACGAAGCCATTTATTATCATAATTTTCATTTATTATCATAATATTCAAGTATTAAAAGTTTCTTCCCCCTGATATTTTGTTTTGACGAATAAGGACGATATGTGGTTCAGGTTCTGTTATTGTTTTATTGCAGCATATTGTCTTATATTTTGGTTGATATTTAAACACTCTGATCAGAGTAAATACACTAATATCACTGTTATTTAAGGCAGGATGAAATGCAGCCATGAGTCCTGCTGTTATTTCTCATAACTACGAGAGAAACGTTTAACAGCTACAGAAATGTCTGTCACACCTGTCAATTTTCTTTTACAATCGATCATTTCTTGTTACTGAGTATTCACACCTCCTGGTTTATATTCCTTGTGGGAACACTTATTGCATAAAATTGCTTCTGTATCAGCTGAATGTCTCCCAGAAAATCTCCCAGACCAAATGGGCTGGATGTGTATATTCAGCATTACACCACTGAATACATGAGAAAATCTGGAGAGCAGACTTGTCTGAACTCATAAGAAATCATGCCCAACCTGTTTAACAAAAGACATGTCACAGCCAAAAACTTGCTGCTAACCAACATTAAACTGCCAGATCACGAGCAGGGCAGTAATGATCATTGAGGAACAGCCCATGTCTGTAAATCAGGTTTACAGTGCATTACTACACTCCACTTCAGTCTTAGAATATAGTCAAGCATCCGTAGCCCGAGTAGAGTGGTGATGAGGACGGTGTCACCTCATTCCATTCAGACCGAAGGTGTACATGGCACCTGGTGCCTTCTGATTGGTCCAAGACCATTTTCCTCGTGTTTAGATTACTACACACAACCGATATTTCATAACATGCTTACTTTCCAGGGCAGCAGACGTGCTGAACGGTCGGCTCTTCCTTATAATGTGTGGTAACACATAGCCCGCCGTGACCTTTAAAAATGGGCCAATATTGGTTTTGTGGACAAAAGATACAGCAACACAAAAATGCAATCTCAATTTCCACAAAAATCCTAAAGCTGTTTTTCTCTAAGAACTTACTATAACAACAGAATAGATGTATTCTTTTGTTTTAAAAAATTGCTTGGGTTTTAAGGGTTCTTTGGACAGAGTCTTACTATTTGCTATTGATCAGCTAAAATGTTTGGTGTACTTCATTTGACATAGTATAGTAGTTAACTAATGGATTCGTATTCCCCCCAATTCCATAAATATTTGAGGCAGGTCTTCTAGAAAAAGATGCTGCTCTCATCAGTATGTGTCTGTGTGGGTTGGGTCAGTCAGGATGAGGATGTGTGTGTGTGTGTGTGTGTGCAATGGGTGCACTCAGATCAGAGATCACAGACAGACACTAGAATAGTGTGGGGTGTGGATAAGCAGGTGTGGGTTAGCAGGTGAGGGAGCAGGCTGTGTTTATGAAAGGCGTGTCTGCAGGAATATGTGGACGGGCAGCTTTGTGGGGCAGCTGGTGAATCAGAGGGTGAAGAATGCTGCCAGTGCCACAATTATGCTCATTATGCTCTTTCTGAGGTATTACGCAGGCTGAACCAACTGGAATGTGATACAAATACTTCTACAGCTAGCCCAATAGCCAGCGCTAAACTGGGACGTTGGCTCAGCAGTGACGCTAACTGTGATGTCTGTTTTTCTGGACTGTACCGCCATCTAGTGGGGTACCAATGAATATCAAGCAGTGCTTCTTAAGAACACACTAACCCAAGCAGATTTCTGTCTTTCCCTTCCAACAGACCAGACCAACTCAAGCATCCATCATGTCTTATGCTTATCCCAAGTCATTCGTTCCCAAAACTGGTAAGAAAATTTGACTGAATAGCACAAAACCTCTTCATCCAAAAAACAAAACAAAAACTAACTTGCACAAGAAATTCAGATTATTTTTGTAAATAAAATCCTGGTTAATGCAGTGCTATCCACAGTCAGACAGAATCAGGTGACAAAATCACTGTGGTACATCAGGGGTTAAAATCACCTGTGGCTCTACACACTGCCCTACAATCAACTATACAGTGTGCGTATTAGTCGGTCTGAAACTGACTAATAGAACCATATTCTATAGTCCTGTCATAAAAAACGACAAGCAGATATATTTACACAGAGGCTAGTTTGTGGTTTTTGGATGATCGTTGGAAGTGATAATTAAACAGATCATCGCTGAAAGCCGGTGGTCAGAATCACAAATGATGAGGAGAAAGGAAAGAGGAAGGAAGATGAAGGTCTTATTTCCGTGTATAAAACAAGAAATAATGTCTGTAGCACAGTAAGAAGCACGCCAGGGTTTTACAAACGCAGAAATCTGCCTGTGAAGGCCCATGTACACACCGATCCTTCACAAGCTTGTTCACGGGTGCTGTTCTTGGCTTGGACCTATTTTATAATGATACATTAACGGACAGTGAGTCTCAGTGGCGTAATCTGCCCTGACTCTATATCACACAGTTTATCAGACGCTCTTCCCTGGGGGCGTTCACACAGAGGACAGATTTTCACATTCAGTCAGTTTACACAGCACCCATTTAAAAGCAAGCACCTCGCACGAGGACCACACTGCGGCAACCCAAACCTCGGTGTCACAGACTTCGTTCCCCCGCCACTGCGCCCCTGTGCCACCTTCACCAGACTGGCCCAGCAGAGCGGGCATTATGGGAGACCACATCACGCACAGACGGGCGACACCTAACGCTGCAGATCTGAGCAGAGCAGAGCAGAGCAGAGCAGAGCAGCGAGCGAGGAGAGACAGAGCAGAGCAGCAGCAGAGCAGAGCGAGCAGATCTGAGCGAGGCAGAGCAGAGCAGAGCATCGAGCAGAGCAGCAGAGCAATCAGCATCGAGCAGAGCAGAGCAGATCTGAGCAGAGCAGAGCAGAGCAGAGCAGAGCAGAGCAGAGCAGAGCAGAGCAGAGCAGAGCAGAGCAGAGCAGAGCAGAGCAGAGCAGAGCAGATCTGAGCAGAGCAGAGCAGAGCTGAGCAGAGCAGAGCAGAGCAGAGCAGAGCAGAGCAGATCTGAGCAGAGCAGAGCAGAGCAGAGCAGAGCAGATCTGAGCAGAGCAGAGCAGAGCAGAGCAGAGCAGAGCAGAGCAGAGCAGATCTGAGCAGAGCAGAGCAGAGCAGAGCAGAGCAGAGCAGAGCTCCAGAGAACAGAACCACGCCCAGAAAAAGAGCCTAATCTCGCTTGACGAGAGTTTAATTATAAAGGGAAGTGGTTGCGAAACCAGTTTAGTAAGAACAGCACCACAGAAAGAAGAAAAGGCATCTGAATATTAAATCAAACACCTAAATTACTGTGTGTGTGTGTGTTCAGGTTCAGGTATGTGTGTGTGTCCTCGTGCTGGTTTACACGTGTGTGTGTGTGTATGTGTGTGCTGGTTCAGGCGTGTGTGTGTGTGTGTGCGTGTGTGCTGGTTAAGGCGTGTGTGTGTGTGTGCGTGTGTGTGCTGGTTCAGGCGTGTGTGTGTGTGCGTGCTGATTTACACACGTGAGTGTGCTATTTTGGGCAGATGTGAAGACTGGCAGCCCAAGCAAGGCCATCGAGGACAGCAAGAAGAAAACCAACCTGCTGAAGGACAACAGCTGGATCAAGAAGAACGTGGAGGAAGACGAGCCAGTGGAGTGAGTGACAGCACACGCTCGGTCCTCCTGGCCTGTAGGGGGCGCACTGGGGACAGGGTGGGGGTGGTCTGTTTCCAGTGTCTTGTGTGCTGTGCTGTGTATTGTGTTAAAACTTAAAATGAAACACAGTTTTTCCGCAAATATGCTCACAATTGACCTTAATACATACAATAATATCCCTGTTTTCCTTAACATTTTTAATAATGTCATATCCTTAAATGTAAATGTCCTGCTTAATGGTCACTTTGCTGTACAGTACAGCTAGAAAAGTGAAGACATGATTCTCATTTATACAGTGATGCAATAATAAAAGACACAAGTGTTTTTTACAGCTCAAAAGACAACTGGAATAACAAGGAAAACAGGGAAAAAAGAGAAGAAAAATCAGCTAATTAAATGAGAAATTCCAGAATGCAGTAATAATATTTTAACCCTTTGTGCATGTTCCCCTTTCTAGCGATGACCCCAACTTCGGCAAAGTAGTTCTGAGCCGCCTGAAATCAAACGAATATCCTGACGAGTCAGTACCATCTTCTGTGTGTCTCATTTAACCCATTTCTAATAACACCCCATTATTCTAATACAAGAAAAAGGGTTTGATTTATCATTCTTTCTATCCAGTCTTCTCTATATCGATGATGGGTCAACTCTAAGCAGATCCTGAGTTTCATTTTGTATTCAGATTGTGTATTGTTTTGATATTAGTTTTAAAATGTAGGATTATGTTTGGGTTTGATGTTAGTTTTAAAATGTAGGATTATGTTTGGTTTTGATATTAGTTTTAAAATGTAGGATTATGTTTGGTTTTGATGTTAGTTTTAAAATGTAAGATTATGTTCAGTGTCGAAGGTGCTGGTTGCAGAGGTTCAAATCTCAGCACTAGCTGTGTTCAGAGGAATATCGATTTGAGAATTGATTTTGATTTTATGTTTCTTCTCTCTTAGAAAGTCTTCAGATAATGACACCTCCAACACTGGCAGCTCAGGAACCCCTAAAAGCTCAAGCACCTCTGTGCAGTCTATCACCAAAAAGTAAAGCGCCTGTAAAACATTATCTCCCATATTTTAATCATTTCCTTTCTTGACAGCAACACGGAGAACCTAATCAGACCCTCACTGGTCCATAACTTCAGTGGCTATGCTATGCCAGATCCCACAGGACTGCAAAATCAAACTAGCAAAAGACTCAATGCACAGGACACATAATATCTTGCATTGGACAATAAGCTTGCTGGCCATTCCCTAAGTAAGCTTAAAGATCAGAGCCATTACTTGAAACGGATTTGAAAGACGCAGAAAATGAATTCAGACTTCTCTACGATAGGTTATAACGGTGAAACATAACAAAACAAACATGAAAAAATATAAGTAACAATCAAGAGTAAAAAAACGCCTTGTATCACAACACATTATTATCATTCTCTTGTCAGATTCAGTGGAACTCAAGAGGTCAAGAGGTCAGTTGGTTTTTTTTCCCCCCAACAGTCTCTGTTTTACAGTGTTTAACGTGTTTGTCATTTTAAACATGTGGTCTGCTTCACCCTTGAAAGTGCTTTTTGTTTGCTATTCTTTTTCAGGCTTGCAATCAAACCCTTATAATTGGCCACAGGATAATTGCATGTTTCTCTTAATTGCATAGCATGCAGAAACGGAGAAAAAGCACTGTTTTTGTGCACAATGCAGCTCGATCCCCTCTCAGTTAAGCACTGTGTTACCAATCATGAGTGCCTACTGCTGCAGCACATGCGATCAGTCACTGCCTCATGCATGTGCATATTAGCCTGTTGTGACATGCATGCGGATATAAGCCTGTTTTGACATGCATGCGGATATAAGCCTGTTTTTACATGCATGCGGATATTAGCCTGTTTTGACATGCATGCGGATATAAGCCTGTTTTTACATAAATGCGGATATAAGCCTGTTTTTACATGCATGCGGATATAAGCCTGTTTTTACATAAATGCGGATATAAGCCTGTTTTTACATGCATGTGCATATTAGCCTGTTTTTACATAAATGCGGATATTAGCCTGTTTTTACATGCATGGCATATTAGCGTTTTTAATAATGCGATATTAGCCTGTTTACAGCATGCATAAACGATAGTTTTACTATGTACATGCAACTATGTTACCACCATCATTTATCCAGACAATAATAACATACATACACTAGCTCCTGTGCATGTGTTGACAATATACTTAATACTGCAGTTTAGCTCCACTCCTGAATTAGAGTACATCCTACACGACAGATCTGTTTTTTTTTCAAACTGGTTATGAACACAACCATACATCAGGCACCAGCTCACTAATGGCTCTTCAAAAGTCCCGTTTCTGTGACAGACCTCTTACTGACTGACCCTCCTGCTTCCTACAGCTCAGCTCCTCCTAGTTACGACAAGGCAATCGCCAGCAAGAGGTAAGCATACTGACATGTGATACAGGTGTAAATATATCTCAACAGTGTAGAGCTCACTGCACACCTGAATTTGACCTGAATTAGGAGGGGGGATGTTCAAATGATGCCAGAAATGCTCAACAGAGTGAAACACTTTAATGTATCTAAAATCATGTTTACTTGATGTTAGAAAATATTGCTGTTGATTTTTTTTTATTGAAAGACTTCATTGCCTACATTGTCCTACGGAAGCAAATTAAACGCACTTGCAGCAAATGCTGTAAACGTGAATAAGCGAATTACGTGCCCGATGCTAAATGGGTCTCATGACGTATCTTTTTTATTTTAGCGTGAACACTAAAGTCTCCGCTGATGGCAAAACCACGGAAACCACGGAGACCACCATCACCACCAGCAGGTACGGCACCGCACGTGCACCAGGGAAGCATCACATGACCTCTCACACTCTCACCGGCACCCAGAACTCCGGTCCTTAATTACGCTGCTAGCTCCATTTTAGGCCAATGAAAGGAGGGAAAAAAAAGATACTAATTATTGTATCATTATTCATTTTTGTACCACTGTGCTATTTATTTAAGGCAAGATCAAAAATCATGATTTGACCTCTTGCCGTGAATTAAAACCATGACAACTGTTTGGAGGACCTCAGGCTCCAATGGGAGTATTTATTTTTCATAATTTTGGCATGAGCCTGATTAAATTCACGTGTTGCTGCGCTGTCCGTAGGACTGCTGCCACCAAACAGACCTTCTCCGAGCGGGTCTTCTCAGACGTGAAGTCACCCAGCAAACCGTGAGTCTCACACAATAAAAACACACTTCTGCATATGGAGCATCTGACATCATCTTTGAGAGCTTATCTACTGTGCCTGTGACAGGGAAATCTGTTTAGTTTGTACACCACTTGTATACCAGTGCTATGCTCATCATAAACGTACACCTGTTGAAAAATCCCAAAGACTAACTGAAATATACTGGTTGCTCCCTGTTAACACACATTGTTCTGTCTGTTCTGTGTTTTTGTTGCTATGCCACCGCACGTGGAATAGCAACAAAAAACACTCATGCTTTCCTCGTTATAATCAAGTTCCTTTTAATACACTTACAGTCACACAGAAAAAAATGGCTTTCTTTTGACCTCAATCACAGTAACTGTCTCAGCTAGAAAAGGCAAAAGCATTGGTCAGGCGCTCATTGTGTGCCTGGCCCTTTTCCCAGCATGCACAGCAATTAGCTTGTGGCTCTGTCCCCTGCCACCATGTTGATCTGTGTAGAGTTTCCCCTGCGGGTGAGCTCCGCCCACCCCCCCCCGTCCCCCCGTCCCCGCAGACGTCTGAATTTCGTGATTGCGGACAGCAGACATGGGTCAAATACATATTTGTTTTGCATTCAAATACTTTTCTAAGCTTTACTGATCTAGTCCGGTGTATTGGAACCAATGAATTACTCTCAAAAGGTGCAAACCCCGCCTTTTGGTCATATTGGCAGGCTCAATTACACCAGGCAAGATCAATAGAGCACAGAAATTTGAATTCAAAACAGATACGTATTTGACCCGGGTCTGGCGGACAGGTGGAGCATCCCTCGCTCGTCCTGACCTGAGTGCCACACGCCCTGTCGCTGGCGCCGTGCGTTCCGCCATCTCACCTCCAGCCCATGTGCATTGTGGGACGTCAGGGTTACGCCCCCTGCAGCGGAATATGAACCACAGCTGTCCATCACTGTCAACCCTCTCGGGTCACTCATGTGACGGTGATTTTATTTTCTTTAAAGAAAACCCAGCTTCCTTCCGCCCAAACCGCCAAAGCCAAGCACTGACACCGATGCGGCAAGCAGAAAGGGGTAAGGTCACACGTGAGGGTGGAACCTTAATCTTAAATCCCACAACGCTGACGTAAAATTTCTGCCCTATGGACATATTAGGGCGTCACCTTCTAAGTGACCCCCATACTGAAATTTATTTTTATTTATTTATTTATTTATTTTTACCTTGCCAAAGGACTTTGAGTGTTTCCAGCCCTAAGGCATCCGAATCGACAACGGTGACGACCTTCACGGAGACCGTCAAAAAAGAGTGCGTTTCCGTGAGGTCCTGCTGAAAGCTTGCTTTGCCTGCAGCTACTTTTGCAATCAATACCCGTTACTACAATACTTTCATAATGTATATTACAACAAATAAAGGCCTATCTGAGACTACCTTCATTATATTTCATCGCTAACATGCTAACTTATGCTATTTCACTTCTATAACAAAGCCTCCCTTGTTTCTTGATTAATATTCCTCTGGATTCTCTTTCTGATACCCCATGGTAAGGCCAAACAGCACTGTCTACTCCATTTCTCATAGGTTACATTTTACACTGATGTGAAGTATAGAGATAGTAGCACTTTGATACCACATATTGCCCATCTGCACAGTTCATAGTGTATGTGCAACCAGCATGTGCATACTCTGCATGAGCTGCATCCTCTGCATGAGCTGCATCTCCTGCATCCTCTGCATGAGCTGCATCCTCTACATGAGCTGCATCATCTACATGAGCTGCATCCCCTGCATCCTCTACATGAGCTGCATCATCTGCATGAGCTGCATCGTCTGCATGAGCTGCATCCTCTCTCTGCATGACTGCATGCTTTGACACGTGCTTCAATTTTCTATCAGTACCATCAATAATCTGACCTGCGCTAATTGTTTCTCCTAATCTGGGATTACAGCAGGACATACTCTTCATCATCTCCAACTTCCTCCACCACCACCACCACCAGGTTAGTACCATTAGCTACTCTTATATCACATACTGCCCATCTTCACAGCATATACAGCATGAATATCATGATCCAGCACTGATGGTTAAATTGTTTTCCAGTGGAAATAACAGGACTGAATGTTCCTCACATTCACAACCTTTAGAGAAAATGCAGAATATCTGAATTTCACTCCAGTCCTGAAAATGTTTCTCTCCCTTGTTTAAGGACCAGGAGTGCCTCCAGCCCTAAACCATCTGAAACAACCACTATGCCCATCTTCACCGAGCCTGCGAAAGATAAGTGAGTTTGAGTGAAATCCTGTTGAATTCTATCTTCGTCTGCAACAGCTTTTACAATCTACACCCCCTGGGTGCAACTATCTGAATAATTTAATAGTGTATGTTTGAAAAATTATAATAAATAAACAAACTCACTCTAGGGGCATCTCACATTCTAACATGATGAATCTAGCTTCATTTCTCTGAGAAAAAGAACCCGTGTTTCAATAGGTAAAACCAAAAGGCTTCATAATTGCTCTGCCTCAAATGAATCCTTCATATCCAAACAAATGAACTACAGCGATTGGGTTCCATTTGAATTCACCCAAGTTTGTTTATCTCTTTCCAATGCCAGGCCTTTGGATGCCCTTGCTGAGGATCTTATTTCACTGCCATCCAGCAGTGCGTACTCATCCCAAGACAGGTCAGTTTACCTTCCACAACCCTGTGACTGGACCAGAGGGTGCACTCTCAAAAAAAGGGTTTTTTGACTTGCCTCCATAGAGGAACCGTTTTAGTTCTTTATGAGACCCTGTAAGGTAGGTGTGAAAATGGTAAACGCTGATCCCAGTTTTGCCTGACAAAGAACCTTCGATCAAGATAAGGTTCTTTAGGAGTCTTTTGGAGCCCTTTCTTCTGAGAGTGAAGACTTGCCCCTTTAATATGACACACTGATCTGCATGCCACACATTAATGCCACACATTACAGAGCAGTCATACGGTGTGTCCAGTCACAGACACTCC
Organism: Anguilla rostrata; assembly: GCF_018555375.3. Taxonomy (NCBI): domain Eukaryota; kingdom Metazoa; phylum Chordata; class Actinopteri; order Anguilliformes; family Anguillidae; genus Anguilla; species Anguilla rostrata. The sequence continues at coordinate 36,248,832 of NC_057947.1, forward strand.
CCACATGGTCTGGAATCGGACCCAGGCCACGGCGGCGCCACACGGCCCAACAGGGTGCTGAATAAATACCTACAGTATACCTTCACCTGGGAACAGAGGATTCCTGTTGGAAAACATCTTCCATGCTTCACTACGTATTATTAAGTCCTCTGGTTGATCAGGCACCTGCATTCTACCTGTGCCAGGTGTGCAGCTAGCATGTGCATCCTCTGCATGAGCTGCGCAGCTCAGCTGGTTGACTGCAGAGTGAATATAAGCTGCAGTTGGCCGAACACGCTTTGACACGTGCTTCAATTTTCTACCAATACCATCAATAATCTGACCTGTGCTAATCGTTTCTCCTGGTCAGGGATTACAGCAGGACATACTCTTCATCATCTCCAAATTCCTCCACCATCACCACCACCAGGTTAGTACCATTACCTACTCTGATATCACATACTGCCCATCTTCACAGCATATACAGCATGAATATCATGATCCAGCACTGAAGGTTAAATTGTTTTCCAGTGGAAATAACAGGACTGAATGTTCCTCACATTCACAACCTTTAGAGAAAATGCAGAATATCTGAATTTCTGTTCACACTCAAAGTCCTCAAAATGTTTCCCTCCCTTGTTTAAGGACCAGCAGTGTCTCCAGCCCTAGACCATCTGAAACAACCACTGTGACATCCTACACCGAGCCTGCGAAAGATAAGTGAGTTTGAGTGAAATCCTGTTGAATTCTATCTTCGTCTGCAACAGCTTTTACAATCTACACCCCCTGGGTGCAACTATCTGAATAATTTAATAGTGTATGTTTGAAAAGTTATAATAAATAAACAAACTCACTCTAGGGGCATCTAACATGTTAACATGACCAAACTTGCTCAATTCCTTGGCGAAAAAGAACCCGTTTCAACCAGCAAAACCAAAAGGCTTCAGTACAGATCGGCCTCAAACGAATCCTTCATATCCGAACAAATGGACTATAGCGACTGGGTTCAAGTTGAAGTGCCATTTGAATTCACCCAAGTTTGTTTATCTCTTTCCAATGCCAGGCCATTGGATGTTCTTTCTGATGATCTCATTTCAAAGCCATCCAGCAGTGCGTACTCATCCCAAGACAGGTCAGTTTACCTTCCACAATCCCGTGACTGAACCAGAGGGTGCACTCTCAAAAAAAGGGTTTTTTGACTTGCCTCCATAGAGGAACCGTTTTAGTTCTTTATAGCCGCGTTTCCACCAAAAGTACCCGGAACTACTTTACCAGGAACTAAAAGGTTCCTTCAGCCCATGGTTGTCTGCATTTCCACCGCGGTCTAAAGTCCCGCGAAGATTAGGCAAATTAGCCCACTGACGTATGAAAAAGGGACGTTGTCGTCGGTCCATCTGTCATATGATTTCTTCTGTAACCCCATACTACCACCGAAGTAGCCTACATTATTTTCTAATAACCGGGACAGCCCGGAGGGGTTTATTCCACTTATATACAACGGGTTACCAACAATGACTATATATGGTTACTTTTGTATTTATTGATTTTTATCGATTTAATCACCTGGAATTGAAATATTCTTCTGCAGCCGTTTGGGCATATTTTACCGTTGTCAAGCAAAACTGTCGTTGGTAGTTGAACTTGGACCGTTGTTATGCAACAAGTAGGATATAACAGGCCAATAGTCAGATTGTAACGGTTTTATATATCCTCTCAAACACATTCATTATGTTTTTATGCGAACATTCGCTTTCATGTCTTGACATCCGAGGCGACAGAATGCATTCACATTTCCAATATAACTGGCAACAACAGCAGAAAACATGCACACGTTGTAAACAATTTGCTGTTTGATTACTTTCTCATCGTCAATTCCATATAGGCTAATCGCAAAATGACAAGAATAGAACGAAAACTCTGACTTGCGTGAAAATTTAAATTAGCAGTGGTACAGCCACCGTTTGCTTTCCTTCGAAGTTACTGCTAGCCGAGCAGCGAAGTGTGCCCTCCAGATGCGAACCATGCACCATAAATTAGTCCATAGTCTTCCTGGTCTTTTCGTGGAATTGAAGAATGGCAGTAAAATGGAGTAAAATTACGGCAGTCTGAAAAAGCTAAAGGGACGATTACTACCTGTTATTTTACCCTGACAAAAAGTGCGGAAGGTGATTTCCAGTTTGCTTTTACTGTATCACCAATGTTAATTACGCAGAACTACCGCATACCTCACATAACTGTATCAAACGTTTTGAGTCAATTACAACGGGCTAACAAAGAAAATCCGGAAGAAAATATTCAGCAACCAAATTAATCCGTTTGAATGTTTTGGTAGCCTACGTAATATGCTGTCCGAGCACGAATGCTTAGCATTTTATAAAACTAATAATATTATAATACTAATTTTATAATACTAAAGCAAGAAAAGAACAGAAGAGCACACGTTATAATTCCAAGACGTTGGCAGGCTATAACCAAAAGTAGGCTACTGCGCCGCATAACATACAAGTTTGATTTGAAGTTATTATGAAAATAAATCAGTTTGCGCCTGCATATTTTTAAACATGGCGCCTGAAAATAAACACAAAAAAATGCTGCGAGTACTCGACCAATCAGAAATGTTCAGCGCTGCAAGCTCCACCCAAAAGGTTCCTGTACTTTCGGAAAGTACTACCCCCCGAGCAGGAACTTTTTCGGGGGTAAAATAAAGCCCCCGGAACTAAATTTAGACCCTAGTTCCTGCGGTGGAAACGCACTGAGTTCCTCAAAAGGTTCCTAGTTCCGGGGTAAAGTTCCTGCGATGGAAACGCGGCTTATGAGACCCTGTAAGGTAGATGTGAAAATGGTAAACGCTGATCCCAATTTTGCCTGACAAAGAACCTTTGATCAAGATAAGGTTCTTTAGGAGTCTTTTGGAGCCCTTTCTTCTGAGAGTGAAGACTTGCCCCTTTAATATGACACACTGATCTGCATGCCACACATTACAGAGCAGTCATACGGTGTGTCCAGTCACAGACACTCCCCACATGGTCTGGAATCGGACCCAGGCCACGGCGGCGCCACACGGCCCAACAGGGTGCTGAATAAATACCTACAGTATACCTTCACCTGGGAACAGAGGATTCCTGTTGGAAAACATCTTCCATGCTTCACTACGTATTATTAAGTCCTCTGGTTGATCAGGCACCTGCATTCTACCTGTGCCAGGTGTGCAGCTAGCATGTGCATCCTCTGCATGAGCTGCGCAGCTCAGCTGGTTGACTGCAGAGTGAATATAAGCTGCAGTTGGCCGAACACGCTTTGACACGTGCTTCAATTTTCTACCAATACCATCAATAATCTGACCTGTGCTAATCGTTTCTCCTGGTCAGGGATTACAGCAGGACATACTCTTCATCATCTCCAAATTCCTCCACCATCACCACCACCAGGTTAGTACCATTAGCTACTCTGATATCACATACTGCCCATCTTCACAGCATATACAGCATGAATATCATGATCCAGCACTGAAGGTTAAATTGTTTTCCAGTGGAAATAACAGGACTGAATGTTCCTCACATTCACAACCTTTAGAGAAAATGCAGAATATCTGAATTTCTGTTCACACTCAAAGTCCTCAAAATGTTTCCCTCCCTTGTTTAAGGACCAGGAGTGTCTCCAGCCCTAGACCATCTGAAACGACCACTGTGACATCCTACACCGATCCTGCGAAAGATAAGTGAGTTTGAGTGAAATCCTGTTGAATTCTATCTTCGTCTGCAACAGCTTTTACAATCTACACCCCCTGGGTGCAACTACCTGAATAATTTCATAGTGTATGTTTGAAAAATTATAATAAATAAACAAACTCACTCTAGGGGCATCTCACATGTTAACATGACCAAACTTGCTTAATTCCTTGACGAAAAAGAACCCGTTTCAACCAGCAAAACCAAAAGGCTTCAGTACAGATCGGCCTCAAACGAATCCTTCATATCCGAACAAATGGACTATAGCGACTGGGTTCAAGTTGAAGTGCCATTTGAATTCACCCAAGTTTGTTTATCTCTTTCCAACGCCGGGCCATTGGATGTTCTTGCTGATGATTTCATTTCAATGCCATCCAGCAGTGCGTACTCATCCCAAGACAGGTCAGTTTACCTTCCACAATCCCGTGACTGAACCAGAGGGTGCACTCTCAAAAAAAGGGTTTTTTGACTTGCCTCCATAGAGGAACCGTTTTAGTTCTTTATGAGACCCTGTAAGGTAGGTGTGAAAATGGTAAAAGCTGATCCCAATTTTGCCTGACAAAGAACCTTCGATCAAGATAAGGTTCTTTAGGAGTCTTTTAGAGCCCTTTCTTCTGAGAGTGAAGACTTGCCCCTTTAATATGACACACTGATCTGCATGCCACACATTAATGTCACACATTACAGAGCAGTCATACGGTGTGTCAAGTCACAGACACTCCCCACATGGTCTGGAATCAGACCGTGAAATAAATAACTACAGTATACCTTCACCTGGGAACAGAGGATTCCTGTTGGAAAACATCTTCCATGCTTCACTACGTATTATTAAGTCCTCTGGTTGATCAGGCACCTGCATTCTACCTGTGCCAGGTGTGCAGCTAGCATGTGTATCCTCTGCATGAGCTGCGCAGCTCAGCTGGTTGACTGCAGAGTGAATATAAGCTGCAGTTGGCCGAACACGCTTTGACACGTGCTTCAATTTTCTACCAATACCATCAATAATCTGACCTGTGCTAATCGTTTCTCCTGGTCAGGGATTACAGCAGGACATACTCTTCATCATCTCCAAATTCCTCCACCATCACCACCACCAGGTTAGTACCATTACCTACTCTGATATCACATACTACCCATCTTCACAGCATATACAGCATGAATATCATGATCCAGCACTGAAGGTTAAATTGTTTTCCAGTGGAAATAACAGGACTGAATGTTCCTCACATTCACAACCTTTAGAGAAAATGCTGAATATCTGAATTTCTGTTCACACTCAAAGTCCTCAAAATGTTTCCCTCCCTTGTTTAAGGACCAGGAGTGTCTCCAGCCCTAGACCATCTGAAACAACCACTGTGACATCCTACACAGAGACTGTGAAGGACAGGTGAGTTTGAATAATGTTGAGATCTTTCTTTGTCTGCAGCAGTTTTTCTAATCTATACCCCCTAGTCACACATGCTTTGACACATGCTTGTCTTCTAACAATATATCATCAATATTCTGACCTGTGCTTATTTTCTCCTGGTCAGGGAATACAGGACATATTCTCCATCTCCGGATTCCATCACCAGGTTGGCACCATCAGATGAACGCCTCATTCAAATGTGCTGAGTGAAAGAGACTGAAGTTCAGTCCAATAACCATCAACCATCACAATCCCACATTCAAACATGACTGGCCGAGTAGCTCACTCAGTAAAAGCACTGCTTGCAGAGCATGAGTGATCGCCACGGTCTCGGATTTAATCTGACCCGTGCCAGTACCATCTGTGGCCAGCAGCCCTGCAGGGGCAGCACACAATTGGCTTTGGTCACCCAAGGGATGCTGGGAGGTATTCAGTCAGCAGGGGTAGCAGTGTTCATTGCTGGAGTGACCTCTGTTGGCTGGCTGAGTGAACAGGCAAGAGCGACCCGCTTTTCAGAGGAAACTTGCCCCTTCCTTCTCAGCCCGCATCATGGCCGTATATGAGCACACAGTTTGCAAATCAGACATTCCAAATGCCAAAAAAAAAAACATTCTGGGTGAATGAGTCAAAGAGATTTAACTTCTGTCCAATAACCATCATGCACTTTAATGTCTTTCATTCAAATCAGGAACATCAGAACCTACAGCAGCAGCGAATATTCCCCATCTGTGAGGACCAGCTCCTACAGCTCCTTAAACTCTGAGCCCAGGTAAAGCTCTCTCATTGCACTTCTTTCATTTGTTGTTGGCTTATTTCCTATACCAAGCATAGTCTACGGACTGCCAGGATTTACAGCCATTCTGCTGAGCCAATCTAATATATCAGCATGCAGGACTGGAATGCAGTGGAAACATTTGGACTAATGCTGATTTTTTTCCCCCTTTCTATGTTCGTATAAAAGCTACACAGATGGGCTGTACAAAAGCAGAAGCTACACCAGCTTGCCCAGGGAGACCAGGTAAATCTCTCTGAGAAATCAGTGTGTTCAGAGCCCAGGGAGACCAGGTAAATCTCTCTGAGAAATCAGTGTGTTCAGCGCCCAGGGAGACCAGGTAAATCTTCTGAGAAATCAGTGTTCAGAGCCCAGGAGACCAGGTAAATCTCTCTGAGAAATCAGTGTGTTCAGTGCCCAGGGACGTAAACTCTGAAATCAGTGTGTCATGCCAGAACCAGTAATCCTCTGAGAAATCAGTGTGTTCAGTGCCCAGGGAGACCAGGTAAATCTCTCTGAGAAATCAGTGTGTTCAGAGCCCAGGGAGACCAGGTAAATCTCTCTGAGAAATCAGTGTGTTCAGTGCCCAGGGAGACCAGGTAAATCTCTCTGAGAAATCAGTGTGTTCAGTGCCCAGGGAGACCAGGTAAATCTCTGAGAAATCACAGTGTGCTCAGTGCCCAGGGGCTCCAGGTAAATCTCTCTGAGAAATCACAGGTGCTCAGTGAATTTCCACCTGTGCCTACATGTTGACTCTGATCATTAGTAGGAGACCAGGGAGACCAGACCAAACTTGAAACTGAGTGCACACGTTGTGGTTCTCCTGCACAAGCATCCGAACATGCTGAGATGTTACTTTCGGAGTGATCATTTATGCTGAAGCCTGCACCTCCTCTTTTCCCAGTTATGAGTACTCCAGTTTGTCCAGCCCATCATCCTACACCAAAACATCCTACCTGGAGAGCAGGTACTGTTCACCATAGCCTGAAATCTAGCTTTCATACAGAAAGATCAGTGGAGCCTCCTGTTTATGTCTGCATAACGCAAAAGGCATTTTAAAGATGGAGATTTTTTAAATGGTAGTGTTGGACAGGTACTTGTTGTATGGGGTTATTATTTAATTCATTCAACCTGCAGTGCTTCAGTATATATCCAGCTGTATAGATGGATGCCATTTAAATGCTGTAATGTAAAAGGTTGTGTAAGTCGCTCTGGATAAGAGCGTCTGCTCAATGCCTGTAATATAATGAAGACAATTATAATTGGGCGTATGAAACCTACAAAATAAAATATATGCTCATATGTGAAAAAGAATCGTTCAATGATAAAGTATAACTGTGGGCAGTGATTTTATTCTCTGAAAGGAAAATTTGGTTATAATGGGAGGGCACAATTAGTACTGGACAGTAAAAGTGAGGGGGAATGTCCACCCAGGGATCATTAGCGATCTCATCAGGTCACATGCCGCTGATTCTGCTGCCAGAACAAGCTGCAGAATAATATAAAGCACTGTAATGGCCACTGGATTCCATTAAGATGGAACGAGTGCTTTCGATTGGTCCATCAGAGTTACAGTACACCCAGCAGGCTCCTAAGGTTCCACATCAAAGTACTGACAAGGCACACTGCCCTAGTCTGTATACATGTGCTGCTACCAGTTAGAGAGACAGGCATATGTCCCTACCATAATTTGGATGATGCCCTTACCTTAGATATACTCCGCACTGTCTTTGCTGTACTGATGATTTTCTCTCTCTTTGTTTGCAGTCCTTCAGGGTCTTACTCTGACCTCGTCTCTATGAAGTCAAGCAGCAGCGTCTACGCCAGCCCTGACAGGTATGGGCCCATTTAACAGCGATGTGACAGAACCAACACTAGAGACATTACCACCTTTCACAGTGATGTGACAGAACTAACACTAGAGACATTACCACCTTTCACAGCGATGTGACAGAACCAACACTAGAGACATTACCACCTTTCACAGCGATGTGACAGAACCAACACTAGAGACATTACCACCTTTCACAGCGATGTGACAGAACCAACACTAGAGACATTACCACCTTTCACAGTGATGTGACAGAACCAACACTAGAGACATTACCACCTTTCACAGCGATGTGACAGAACCAACACTAGAGACATCACCATCAGAATACTGCATGTTACTCATCTGAACATCACATACTAGTGACCTTATCCAGTGAACATGAATACAATACAATATGATACGATGAATATGAGTAAAATATGAATGTCACGTTTTTTAAGTATTAGAAAAAAAAAGAAAAACATTGGGAAAGGATATTAAAAAGCACATCTATCTATTTGTTTTTGATGAACTTCCTTGCGTTTGTTCTCAATAGGGCTATCACTGCGAAGGACATATGCACCTACTGCAATAAACCCATGAGCATCGACCCCAAAATGATCCTGGATGACCTGCAGATACACTGCCATGCCACCTGCTTCAAGGTAACAGACCCGTTGCCTCTACACTGCGCATGCATGGCCCGGGTTTCACCCATCAATGGGGCATCAAACAGAGCTTCACAAATGCAGCCATACTGATGAGAAATTACTGCCTGTCTTTTAAATGTTTTAAGTGCAAACTGTGATATGGAAAGTTTCTGTGTAATGGAAGAACAGTCACACACAGATTTAAATGGTGCTGTACATTTTGGTGCACTATGCAAGTGCCACAGCCTGGTCATTTTTTCCCCAAGTCTTCAATGATGGAATTATAAGAGATTTTGAGGTGTGCTGAATAAAGCTTTGGCGGACTGCAATGCAGAACAAAGACGATGCAAATATTTTTAAATACACTGTGTAGCTTTGTGGCGAACCCTAGAATAAACTGGTCGTCCATGCAAACACAGTAACTGCTGAAATAAAAATGATAACTGCTCTTATTCAAAGGTTGCTTCACAGTTTTATTTAGCCTTTGTTTAAAATTATCTTAATAATATGAGAACTGGTATGGTACCTTATGAAAAACTGTTGAATTGTAACAACCTTATACTCCTCTATGCTAGTGTGCTCTTTAGCATGCCGTGTTGCTAACGCTCCTCTCTGCTAGCGTGCTCTTTAGCATGCCGTGTTGCAAACTCTCCTCTCTGCTAGCATGCTCTTTAGCATGCCGTGTTGCAAACTCTCCTCTCTGCTAGCGTGCTCTTTAGCGTGCCGTGTTGCAAACTCTCCTCTCTGCTAGTGTGCTCTATAGCGTGCTGTGTTGCTAATGCTCCTCTCTGCTAGCGTGCTCTATAGCGTGCTGTGTTGCAAACTCTCCTCTCTGCTAGCGTGCTCTATGGCGTGCTGTGTTGCAAACTCTCCTCTCTGCTAGCGTGCTCTATGGCGTGCTGTGTTGCAAACTCTCCTCTCTGCTAGCGTGCTCTATAGCGTGCTGTGTTTCTAACGCTCCTCTCTGCTAGTGTGTTCTTTAGCATGCTGTTTGGCTAACGCTCTTCCCTCTCTGCTAGTGTGAGGTCTGCAGCACCTCCCTGGGGCACCTGAAGGCGGGGGACACCATGTGGATCTACCGTCGCACCGTGCACTGCGAGAGGTGCTTCGAGACCACCAGAGGTACGACCGCCTCATACCTCACACCTACCCTGCTCACACACCTGCCCTGCTCCTGCCTCACACCTGCCCTGCTCACACACCTGCCCTGCTCCTGCTCACACACCTGCCCTGCTCGCACCTCACACCTGCCCTGCTGACACACCTGTACACACGTCTTCTTCACAGAAACATACAGCATCTGCAAAATGGCCGCCACACTGGCCTCTATTGCTGAATAGGCCACTCTTTACATGGCTCTGGTTCAGTGCCATAAACATGGCACAGACACAAGCAGGCACAAGTGAACAATGGGGTCTTGACACAGGGCTGAATCCTGGATTAAAGAAACTACTGTTAGACCCTTGAGCCAAATCTATATTCTGAAGTGGCTTCAGAAAGAGGAAGCAATACAAATGGATAAGATGCATGTAAATGGATAACATGCATATATAAACTGTGCAAGTCCTAGGCCATTTGCTTCTAAAATGGCCAAGCACTATATAATGCAACTGCTTACAGTATCCAGGATAAGGATTATCTGCATTGTAAACTCCACATAGACAAAAGCTACCAAATACCATGCTCGTCAGTGATTAATGCGTTTTCACTATGGATGCTGGGTCATGAGACTTCTCTCACCATGACGATGGGGTCCATTTTTATTATAATCACTGAATTTTCACTGGACTGTACCCTTCAAATCCCAACACATACTGCACTGAACAAGTTTAACTGATTTCAGACAATCTGCCTGTTCCTGATTATACGGTGGAAGTTCTAATATCCTGTTGTGTGTGTGTGTGTGTGTGTGTGTGTGTGTGTTTACAGATAAGTGGCGTCGCTGATCACTGATGAGCAGACGACTCATAATGAAACTGAAGCTCACCCAAATGTAAAAGAAACAGAAATGTGTATTTATGGTAAGAGGGAACATCTTATAGACACAAAATGCATATGCTACGAGCCGCTAATTAAACAGGTAGAGAATGTATATGAATGACAGCTTTCCACCGTGTGTTTACAGAGTCTATAGGGAGTTGGGGCATGCTTTCCTGTGTTGCTATATAAATAAAATTACTATAATAGGCTGGTAAAGGAATAAAATATATCATTTCTTTCATGCAAATCAAAAATCTCTCAAACTACCTGTGATAAATACTGCTTAAGTGTACCTCCCCATTCCGTGTTATATAATACTACAGTAAGTGTATCTCCCCATTCTGTTATATATACTGCTAAGTGTATCTCTCCATTCTAAATGTTGCTCTCAGTATACTGCATGTACTCCGTTTAAGTTGTATATCACTATTCTGTGATATATATACTGCTAAGTGTATCTCTCCACATTCGTGTTGATATATCATTGCCTTTAACTGAAGGTTTTGTAATCTCTGGCGATAGAAATTTTGAATACATCAGGTATCTTTTGCAATATAAATGTACACTTTGTGTCCTGTTCTCTTTTAGTCTATTTTTGAAGCATTCTGTTGCAACGTCATTTCAGAACATTGCTCTTACAAATAAAGCTCTATCAACTGATTGGTGTACTGGTTGACTGAACAAGCTAACACTCCACAAAATATAATTCACTACAAAATGATAACATTTTAATGAATGCACTTGAAACATGTCTGGAAACTGCGAGGGGAATTGAACATTACGGGTTTGGGAAATAATTAAGGACCCAAAGGAGTACGCAGTGAACAGCAGAACCTGTGGGGCTGGCAGACTTGTAACTCCAATACATTTCTGAAGCACTGAGTGGCTCTGATGAGCTGGGTCTGGACAGGACAGCAGCAGAGACAAAGCTTATGAACAGGCAAGGCATGCACCTGCCTGGGGCCCGAGATCTGGGGGGGGGGGGGGGTGAGTTTTTGTGGTCACATGGTTACAGTGGAAGTCAGTTTCTAGACTCACCTCTGGATAGCAGACTGAAAGGACCATAACCTCCAACCCGTCTCTTTCACTGCTGAGAGCTGAAAGCTGAAGCTTAATTTGTAATAATTACACTAAGAAAAATAAAAATATCCTCCCCTGCATACTGCCCAATATGTGTAATCATATATGAACCTCAACTGCTCACCTTTTGGGGGTTCAGGTCAGGTTTTCCCTTCAGCTCCCTCAGTAGAGCGGAAGTGACAGTGTCTCCGTAAAAAGCTAATATATCCATCAGCTTACCTGCTAATAATCAATTTATCGTTTGGACAATTACATTCATATGCATCAAATTACCCGCACAGTCTAAAGAAGAGAACGAGAGGAATTATTTGTTTTTATCGTATTCTCAATATTGAGGTTTACAAAAGTGCACCCGCAGACGCTTAACCTTGTATTACAAGTAAAGTTAACCCATCTCAACCTCCACATCACAGCGTGGTGCCACAAAATGGGATTATCCCTTTATCGGCTTAAGTGGCAACGGCACTTTATAATTAAGACTGCGGGGGAAATCGTTACTAACTATTTTTATCCTCTCCTGACGAAAATAATCAATAACACTTAAAATACAAACAGATCGAGAATGGATAGCCATCTCACGTCCGATATAAATCATACTGCATAATTAAAGATTCAACGAGACGCTTATGTGGACTAACCGCGTTCCTCCAAGAATGAAACGCTGGACTCGAGCAGTTTGACGCCCGTCTCTCTCACCTGGAGTGAATTAGCGTGGTCGGAGTGAATTAGCGTGGTCGGAGCGACCGCGTTCGCGGTTACGGTGTCTGGCTTCGCTCTGAGGGAGGAGACAGCGAGGCGCTTTCTATTTCATTGGGCGACGAGCGCAGCATCTCAATGCAACACTCCGTCGGGGTCGGAGCAAAATGATTCTGTGAATGCTTAAATCACAGTCAGGGCACAGAGCAGACTGACAGGAACCTCCATCCACCATTTTACCAGTTTTTTTTTTTTTTTTACCATTACAAATGGGGTGCATTTGTATGCTTTAACCAATGGAAGCCGCAGTGATGAAACCTCAAATGATGGCGGATATCAACTGCAACAATAACGCTGTGAACGCGGAGCTGGAGGTGAAAAAGCTGCAAGAACTGGTTCGCAAACTGGAGAGACAGAACGAGCAGCTGAGGACCCGGGCGAACGCCGTGAACAGCTGCACCGCCAGTCCCCACAGTCTACAGTCCTCGCCGGCCTGTCTACTCGGGAGTCCCGTCGGAGCAGCCGCTGGCCCGCTCTTCGCGGGGAGTTATTGTGTCCCAAGCCCGGTACCCACACTCCTGTGCCCGTCCGCTCTGAACCCATATTGCGCATCCGAGGAGCCGTACGCCTACTTCCACCCGCACGCGGCAGCCGAGGCCGAGGCGGAGGACGGCGGCGGCACAGAACCCACGGTCTTTGATGAGGTTGAGATATTAGACCTAGAGTCCATATTCCCTTGCAACGAAGAGTCCGAAGATATCTGGTAGGCTACTGTAACCTTGGTTCCTTTTTATATACAGACACCACTTCCATCCTTCCGTTCTACCGTTTAGCTTTTCCATTCAAAAATACTGTCACAGTTTTGCATGTTGTTGTTTGCTTTCAGTATCTTTATTTACTGCTAATGAATTATTGTTTAGTAGCAAAATATACACAACCAATATATTGCTCTATGCAAATTGCTTTGTGTCGGCTACCGTAGCAATAATTCAGTAAGCGTTACAGTATCGAGGATAATGGGACATCATCAGAGACTGGATACTCTTAACTTGCCATTTGAAATGCACTCTTGCACGGGTTGGATTAGCACAAATGCACTTGCACGTAGAACAAATGAGCTTTTAATTAATGCTGATGATGACAACGATGATGGCTGCTTCTTATTCTTATTTAACGAACGCGAGTAATCACCGGTACTTGGCGTTTAAGTATTCTGTTGCCCGGGAGTATTTTTATACCTTGATCGGAACGTTCCCATACAAATAAATTCTTGAGTAGAGCACGATGGGACCAGGGCATTTACAGATTCGCTAATGGCTCGCGGGCGGTGTGGCCGGTGAACCAGTTTCCAGTTTCGTGCATTCGGTCTGGAAAATCTAACATACTTTCATTGTGGCCCTGACCTACACTCGACATACCGCAACGTGAGGTTTATGTAATACGGAAATTATATATTTAAAACCATAATACACATCACTTTTTGTTCTTATGGTAGAATGTCTTGATCTTCTAACCCAGAAGTTTAATCCTATTCACCCCGGATTCAACACTGAGTTTTGCAAATAATTTTTATCTGAGCATCCAATGTTCCAAACTAAGTTCTGTTTGAGTTTCTCACCTCAGATTCACAGTAGTATCCCAAAGCTGTGCAAGTCTGTATTTACCTCCAAGCTGCCTTTATACAAAGCTAAATAAAGCCATCTCCACATTTAGAAAAGACTTCCTTTCTATGAAGATAGCTTAGCTGTTAAACCTTTTTTTTGTTGGGAAAGTATCTGCAGTGGAAATTACAATGTTTTTTTCTGAATTAATGAATAATCCAAAGCTGAGATATGTGGTGAATACCTTCAATGTTGCATCAGCTTTGAGTGTTTAAAACTACATCTGCAGCTCTGTGGAAACGGTGTCGTTTTAGAAAGCACTGTGAAGGCATGCTTTCACAGTGAGATGCTTTCACAGGGAGAAGCTTGCAGGAAGCCTCTCATGTCCTCCCTGTTTTCTGCCGTTTTCCTGTTCTCCCGATCTCCCAGTTTTCAGAAACACATCACCAAACACACACAGTGCTGCTGTTCTCAGGGTGCCTCCCTTGCAGCCGTGCGATCTGTCTCTGTCACAGTACCCAGGTCCCTGTTTTAAACGGCGGCAGCAGTCCGTGCGCTTGCGGCGGCTGACCACGCCCACTGAACGCTGTGCTGTGGAAGCCTGGCTTTGCATACATGCAGCTCACTGCCACATCCCTGGAGCATACATGCAGCTCACTGCCACATCCCTGGAGCATACATCAGCTCACTGCCACATCCCTGGAGCATAATTCAGCTCACTGCCACGTCCCAGGAGCGTACATCAGCTCACTGCCACATCCCTGGAGCGTACATGCAGCTCACTGCCACGTCCCTGGAGCGTACATCAGCTCACTGCCACATCCCTGGAGCATACATGCAGCTCACTGCCACATCCCTGGAGCATACATCAGCACACTGCCACATCCCTGGAGCATAAATCAGCTCACTGCCACATCCCAGGAGCATACATGCAGCTCACTGCCACATCCCAGGAGCATAAATCAGCTCACTGCCACATCCCAGGAGCATAAATCAGCTCACTGCCACATCCCTGGAGCATAAATCAGCTCACTGCCACATCCCAGGAGCATACATGCAGCTCACTGCCACATCCCTGGAGCATAAATCAGCTCACTGCCACATCCCAGGAGCATACATGCAGCTCACTGCCACATCCCAGGAGCATAAATCAGCTCACTGCCACATCCCAGGAGCATACATCAGCTCACTGCCACATCCCTGGAGCATAAATCAGCTCACTGCCACATCCCTGGAGCATACATGCAGCTCACTGCCACATCCCTGGAGCATACATGCAGCTCACTGCCACATCCCTGGAGCATACATGCAGCTCACTGCCACATCCCAGGAGCATACATGCAGCTCACTGCCACATCCCAGGAGCATACATGCAGCTCACTGCCACATCCCAGGAGCATACATGCAGCTCACTGCCACATCCCAGGAGCATACATGCAGCTCACTGCCACATCCCAGGAGCATAAATCAGCTCACTGCCACATCCCTGGAGCATACATGCAGCTCACTGCCACATCCCTGGAGCATAAATCAGCTCACTGCCACATCCCTGGAGCATACATGCAGCTCACTGCCACATCCCTGGAGCATACATGCAGCTCACTGCCACATCCCTGGAGCATACATGCAGCTCACTGCCACATCCCTGGAGCATAAATCAGCTCACTGCCACATCCCTGGAGCGTACATGCAGCTCACTGCCACATCCCTGGAGCATAAATCAGCTCACTGCCACATCCCTGGGGCATACATGCAGCTCACTGCCACATCCCTGGAGCGTGCATCAGCTCACTGCCACATCCCTGGAGCGTACATGCAGCTCACTGCCACATCCCCGGAGCGTACATCAGCTCACTGCCACATCCCAGGAGCGTACATCAGCTCACTGCCACATCCCAGGAGCATAAATCAGCTCACTGCCACATCCCAGGAGCGTACATGCAGCTCACTGCCACATCCCTGGAGCATACATGCAGCTCACTGCCACATCCCCGGAGCATACATCAGGAGACATCCCGCAGTGGCTAGATAACCACACTGATGGAATGCACTGACCAGCGCTGTGTCTGTATAAGTGTGTCCTGAATTTCCCTAAGGGAACTTCCCTACGGGATCAATAAAGTTTCTATCTATCTATCTATCTATCAACATCCAGCACGTCCTTAAGTCCTTCAGCACGTCCACTGCTGGGCGGGGCCGTGATCAGTGGTCTGGTCATGTGACCAACAGAATGCAAGGCCCTCCAGCAAGAGAAGGTCATAAAGACTCCATAAACATTACTCTACCAAATTTGTAGATTAGCTCAAATGAAAACATCAGCTGAATCCATACATCATTTTGCAGTTTTTAATTAAGGTAAAATAAGAGCTCTTTTTATGTAATGATGTGTGCAGTTTTTTAACAGTAGCTTGTTTGTCACATGATGTAGACACTGGTCCATTGTGTGTGTGTGTATAAACAGTAGCTGGAACACAAAACTGCTGTTCTGCTAAAACAGTTTACATGTAGGCTGTAATAACTGTGGATGACATTGCGTAAAATCAGGTATAACAGAGCCAAACAGTTATAACATTTGCTCAAGGCTTTTGAAATGTACTTTAAAAACCTAAATACACACACATGCAGCCAGGATGTTGTACCGTGTTGAAACACAGCTTCTGTGACCTTTGGTAGAAGAGTGAAAAGCATGTTCATGTGTTCATGTATGAAGTGAGTGAGTGAGGAGAGACAGCCAGTGAGCGCTGGCACACAGGAACCACCCAGACCTGTGAGCAATTACCCAGAAGCCTCCTGACAGGAAGTGTGTCTCCAGCCAGAGATTAGCCTGCATCTAAAAACAATTGGCTGATCTGCAGTGGAATGTGTTGCACTGCTTTACCGGTAACGTTCTTATCCAGAGCGACTCGCTCAGCTTTGGCGTTGGTGCCAGCTGGCCATGATAAGGGCATCGGCCAAGCTAACGGCTAACAGCACAGAGAGTACAAAGAGGGTGCCAGTGTGGGGTAATGGGTAGGGAGCTGGCCCTGTAACCTAAAGGTTGTAGGTTTGATTCCCAGGTATGACTGTTATCCCACTGTGCCAGGTGCTTAACCTGCACTGCTTCAGTATGTATCCAGATGTGTAAATGGATGCACTGTAAAAATGCTAAACCTGTGTCAGTGTCTCTGGATAAGAGTGTCTGCTGAATGTCTAATGTAGTGTAATAATGTGATATGTCACTGACCGTGGCTGTGATGGTTGTCCTTGGGTCAGAAGGGCTGTGATGGTTGTCCTTGGGTCAGAAGGGCTGTGATGGTTGTCCTTGGGTCAGGATGGTTTTGATGGTTGTCTGTGGGTCAGGCGCTGGTCTCTCTCCCTGCAGGTTGTACTTGCCTCCGAAGAGCAGGCTTTGGACAGAGCGCTCCCTCAGTCCCCTGCAGTGGTGCAGGCAGGTTCTGGATAACCCCAGACCGGAGGTGGAGGCTGCCAGACGTTCCCTGGTGCAGAGACTGGAGCAAGGTACACTGCTACACCTTCACAAGAGTTTACTGCACGCCATCATACACCCTCAAACACATTCACACACCTTACCTGCACACCCCTATCCACCTAACTGCACATTCACACCTTACCCACATTCATACACCCACACACACATTCACACACCTTTACCCACACACACATTCACACAACTTTACCCACATTCACACACCCACACTCACATGCCTACACACTGGTATACCCTCAGACTCACCCTCTAAAACACATCACCTGTAGTAACTGCATACCTGTGCCATACCTGTCCACTCTCCTTCACCTTTACTAATCTTTATACATCCTTGCATGCTTTTTACACGCGTGACGTTACCAAAGGAAATCTGTGCAATGTGGCGGTGGACCCACAGCGGACGGATTCCGTCCCATTTAGCGCTACGCTAGTAATGCTTAGACGGCAAACTGCGGGTCATCCTATCAAGGACACAGATGTGTGTGCGCTTTTCTAGAGTAGCAACCTGCAGTAGGACTTCATCAGTTTAAAAGGACAGAGCATCGGCTGCAAATCTAAACACCGTTAGGTTTATTCCCTGCATGGAAAGCATGAGTCAGTCCGGTTCCTTCAGTGTGTAGCAGTAGTGAATAGAGTGTGTTACGTCTCACACCTGTGTGGTGTAATACTGCTCCGATACAGGAAGTGAGATCACACGTCTGTCTCATTACCGTGTTCAGGTGCCCAGGAAGTGAGATCACACGTCTGTCTCATTACCGTGTTCAGGTGCCCAGGAAGTGAGATCACACGTCTGTCTCATTACCGTGTTCAGGTGCCCAGGAAGTGAGATCACACGTCTGTCTCATTACCGTGTTCAGGTGCCCAGGAAGTGAGATCACCGTCTGTCTCATTACCGTGTTCAGGTGCCCAGGAAGTGAGATCACACGTCTGTCTCATTACCGTGTTCAGGTGCCCAGGAACTGAGATCACACGTCTGTCTCATTACCGTGTTCAGGTGCCCAGGAAGTGAGATCACACGTCTGTCTCATTACTGTGTTCAGGTGCCCTAAACGCAGCGCAAGGGAAAAAATGTTTAACTTGCAGTGGAGAGCTGGCTGCAGTCCCTAAATAAACACTGAACATTATACTGCCATTTTTAAACCAAGAGCTGGTGTGACTGTTTCACAGCTTAGCAAAGGGAGCTCTGTGGGGAAGAAGGCATTAATTATACTGGAGAAAGAGGACAACAGACAGGCGAAGATGCCATTCACCAGCTGAAAGTGGGGCACTGTCTTAGGGGATTAAAGAACATGCCGTCCAACTCTCTGTTCTTTAAAAGAATGTTCTTTTCTTAGGGCTACCCCAAAGCTGCCAAGCAGACAGACCAACATGGATATTCATCAACAACTGTGTACAGATTTTGTATACATTCACATACTCTCTCAAATACATATTCTGTATATGCACTTCTGTACATGCAGAAGACTCAAATGAAGAATTACTGTCTTCACACACACACACTCACACACACACACTCTCTCTTACACACACACACACACACACACACACACACACACTCTCATACACACACACAAACACTCTCTCTCTCACACACACACACACACACACACACACACACACACTCTCATACACACACACAAACACTCTCTCTTTCACACACACACACACTAATACTGACCTATTTAGGGACATGTGGCCCAGGAACAGGCATTCATCCTCTGTCACTCAAGCTGAATCTGTGCTGTGAGATTTAAGATGCGCTCTCCTGAACCCTGTGGGGTAATTGTAAGTTGTCCTCTGCATTCAACCCATCCTGGCTACTCAGGAGCAGTGGGCAGCCACAGTACAGCACTCTGGGGACCAGTATCACACTGGGTTGAGTTCAGGATCAGGGCTACGTGCACAATAAATGGCTTTTTGGGCAAGTACACGCTGCAAGTGTGACATTAAAAAGTAAAGGTTTGGGTGAACGGTGGTGACACTCTGTTCAGCTGGAGCGACAGTGAAACAGTGAATGCAGGAGGGAGGTTATAAAGCATAATGACCAGGCCGTAAGCCCATTATGAGACAGCCAGTCACTTTTAAATCTGGCGGGTTTAGACACTATCTTCTCTGTAGGTAATCAGGGCACTTGGTGCAGCCTAGGCGTTGCATCACTGCAACCCACTCTGTCTGTAAGATCAGCAGCGGTTGTTGTTTTTCTCGTGCGTATCGCCCCCTGTAGGAACGCACGGGTACTGCATGTGTGACGTATGACACGTGTTTAAAGGGGAGAGCGTGCTGTGGGGCTCCTGAATGCGGGGATTCAGCTGTGCAGGAGCGCTCCACACGGGCCAGTTCCCTCATAAGAGCATCTTTGTGTCCGGGCCACAGGAGGGGCGCTTGTTTGGTGGCCAGGCCTGAATAGCTCTATTCTGTGAGGCTCTTACGTGTGACGGGCCAAATCGCCACACTTTACCGCAGACGTGCTCAGATCGGGCCTCGGAGGTCCGAGCGGTTCTCTGAACCCGGGGCCCGTCTCCAGGCGCTGTGGTCCTGTGCCTGGGGTGTGCAGAACTGGTTTAACCTCCCCCTCCTCCCCCCTACCCCCACCCCGTCCCAGCCCACAGGTGGAGGGGTGTCTACTCCAGCCCTGTGAGTCCTGCCCTCCCCTACAGCCCCGTAGCCGGAGTCCCCCCCCTCTGCCACACCTGCAAACCCTCCTCTAAGCCTGCACTAACCCAGCCATCGCCAGGTAATACACGCACAGGTAACCCCTCCCCTACCTCAGAGCTGCTCTAAGCCTGCACTAACCCAGCCATCGCCAGGTAATACACGCACAGGTAACCCCTCCCCTACCTCAGGGCTGCTCTAAGCCTGCACTAACCCAGCCATCGCCAGGTAATACACGCACAGGTAACCCCTCCCCTACCTCAGAGCTGCTCTAAGCCTGCACTAACCCAGCCATCGCCAGGTAATACACGCACAGGTAACCCCTCCCCTACCTCAGAACTGCTCTAAGCCTGCACTAACCCAGCCATCGCCAGGTAATACACGCACAGGTAACCCCTCCCACCTCAGAGCTAATACACACACAGGTAACCCCTCCTACCTCAGAGCTAATACACACACAGGTAACCCCTCCCCTACCTCAGACCTAACGACACACACCTGTGCTGTATTCCTCTGCCTGTGCTCCTGCATCCATGGACTCAACCATCAACAACGAAGTGGAAACCTGTCCTCAACAATGCAAAGCTCATCTGTGGTCCAGTATAGAAGTGTACAGTATTTCAGATATTCTTTTAAATATATATTTTAAAGTCTGGTTCCATATAAAGAGCCAAAGGTGACTACTTACCTACAATGCTTCAGAGCAAGATGTTTCCCTGTTGACACCAATAATGTGATCTGTAATGAGAAATCTGTTTAATGAGTGAAGAACATGCTAGCAGGTACTTCTCCAGCTTGGACAAGAATATAATTGAGTTCTGAGAGAAATCTGATGATTATGTATTTTGACTAAAGGTTTTGATAGTAGTTGTCTCTGTATTCTCTTTTGATCAAACCTTGAATGATAAAGCAGATGAACAGGTTTAAGAAAGGATCTCTCTTTGCATTGTCACCGGCTGATTGGAACAGGTCTTCATGCGACGCTGCATTCATTGGCTGGCTTGCGAGAGTGGACGCGTGGTTACGCTGCATAGATTTCTATGGTGTCCACGGGCATAGAGTGGCTTAGGGGTGGCAGTTAAGCCCACCGCTATGGGTTGGAGGCCAATCCATGACAAACCATAGAATTTATTCATGACATTTCACTAATTGAAGCCCTGTCTTTATTTTCATTCATGAGACATTGCTGTTTGTGATCATTTCCAGCTGCTTTTGCTAAATATTATTCAGAGCTAAATGAAACGATTTACCCCTCACTGAGTGGGTAAATGAGTGAGCTGATGGAGGATTTTTGTGGATATGGAGTTTGGGGGGGGGGGGGGGTTATGGGAGGGGGGGGTACAGTTACTCAAAGACCAGGACCAAAGTGCCACTTCATTGTATGTGAACTTCTGTCGGTTTCTTTCTTTGTCTAGCATCATTCCCCCCATCCAGCCATTCCCCACCCCATGTGACTCAGACAGCCAATGGGAAGGACTCCCCCGGTGTAGGCGAGAGAGCTCCCTCCTTCCTCAATCACGCCACCCGTCACAGTAAGCATCATGTGCTCATGGACCTGCTCGCCAAAGAGACGTCTATGGTATTGCGCAAGACCATCACTCATGTCATGCATTATGTGCTCATGGACCTGCTCGCCAAAGAGACGTCTATGGTATTGCGCAAGACCATCACTCATGTCATGCATTATGTGCTCATGGACCTGCTCGCCAAAGAGACGTCTATGGTATTGCACTGGACCATCACTCATGCCACGCATCCAGCACTGCAGCAAATTTGCTCCTGGTGCATGCACTTCCTGCTTCTGTCAAGTCTGCAGAATGCACAACCCTATGTGCCTCCTGCAAGAGGGTCAGGGGCATCGATGGAGAATGAGGCAGAAGAACATTTAAACACAACTTAAAAGGCATAAAATGCAGGAGTTTAGCTTGGTAATATGACAAAACAACCATTGCTAAGGCATATTTCTGATGCATCGGCAATCTGCCTTCATGCACTTTCATTGAATTTGTGCATCTTTACCTGTTTTTGTTATTCTAAAATGTGTTTGGGTCATTTCTGGGCATGGCGCTCTTTTCTGTTTGGGGAAGGGTGGGCTTGGCTACAGAGCCTGCGGCTTGCGATCAGGGTGTTTCTTGCTAGCTAGCTAACGAAGCTGCCCAGATACAGCCAAAGAAAGTCAATCCGACAGTGCTCATTCAAGAGTTAACCTTGGAGTCAGCTGAAGTTCACCAAGTGGGTTGGAGACTTCTTTGATCGTAAACACAGGACCACAGCAAGTCAAAAAAAAATCCTGCATAGTATGCCTTTAAGAGGGGAAATCTTTATACACACAGTTGTCTATTCAGGTCACCTCCCTGTGCTTTCAGCCTCCACATGTGCCCAGGACATGTTTTGGAATTTACTGTCACACAAAGGGCAAGGGGTATGGTAGGTCTGATAATAAGATTTTAGCCCAGCGATATCTTCTCCTCCACCCCAACCTCCCCCAACCCCCCCAAATTTCTCTGGAAGGTCGTGGCCATCGCCGGCCCCCCCTCAGTCCCCAGTCCTCCGTCGACAGCGAGCTGAGCGCCTCGGAGCTGGACGAAGACTCCATCACCATGGGCTACAAGCTGCAGGACCTGACGGACGTGCAGGTCATGGCGAGGCTGCAGGAGGAGAGTAGGTTCTGAGACAGGGGGTGGGCGGGGGCGTCAGGGTGGGGGGAGGGGAGTGTGGGCGGACACCGTGCGACTCAGAGACGTCCTCTCAGCACTGGAAACCTTCACCCCTCTTTATCTGCATGGTTCAAATCCCTGAAGCACTTAAGAAGCACTTTAGAGAGCATTTAAATGCTCTTTTAAAAAATGCACTGATCCACACTGTTTGAGAAATTCAGTAGCAGGAAGTAATTTGTGCACCGATCTTTGTTGTTGTTTCTGGTCGAGGCGGCCAAAGCCAGCCTGAAAGTGTTCTGTTTTGTGATGTGCGCCTCCTACAGGCCTGCGCCAGGACTACGCCTCCACCTCCAGCTCGGGCTGCCGGCGCAGCTCCAGCTTCTCCCTGCGCTCGGGCCGGTGGGACGTGCTCAGCGAGCAGGACGTGGAGGAGGAAGACGAGGAGTATGACCAGCTGCCGCCCCCCCAGCCCCGGCTAGCCCGTGGGGGGGGCCTGCAGCGCAGCCTGTCCCACTCACACACCTTCTCCAGCCTGAGGGACTGCCACCGCAGCCCGCCCGCCCCCCAGTACCTCAGCGGTCTGTCCCAGCAGCACTCCAGTCCCCCCACGCCCGGCTGCCTGCCCGAGCCTCACAACAGGGCCCCCGCAGGTGAGTGAGTGGGAGGGAGGGGAGGGGGCAGGGGGTCCGGTTTCTGTATGTAACTAAAGGCTCATGCACAGCTAAGGAGGACTATAGTGTAGAGTGCGCACAGTGAGCATACCACAGGGCAAGAGCAGTGGGCATACCACAGGGCAAGAGCAGTGGCCATACCACAGGGCAAGAGCAGTGGCCATACCACAGAGCAAGAGCAGTGGGCGTACCACAGGGCAAGAGCAGTGGCCATACCACAGAGCAAGAGCAGTGGCCATACCACAGAGCAAGAGCAGTGGCCATACCACAGAGCAAGAGCAGTGGCCATACCACAGAGCAAGAGCAGTGGCCATACCACAGGGCAAGAGCAGTGGCCATACCACAGGGCAAGAGCAGTGGCCATACCACAGAGCAAGAGCAGTGGCCATACCACAGAGCAAGAGCAGTGGTCTTACCACAGAGCAAGAGCAGTGGTCTTACCACAGAGCAAGAGCAGTGGCCATACCACAGAGCAAGAGCAGTGGCCATACCACAGAGCAAGAGCAGTGGCCATACCACAGAGCAAGAGCAGTGGCCATACCACAGAGCAAGAGCATTGGCCTTACCACAGCTACACATTTCACATGCACTGCAGTGTGGCTCGTTTTGTCCCTGAGTAAATCCATCTCCCATTAGATTGTTATAAATTGGTGCGCTCTGTGGATTGTAAAACAGTGTGCTAATGCACGCTGCTTTTTAAGAGCTACCCTTTATCATAACTGAGACCCGTATGAGGCCAGAAGATGCTATTGCTCATCTCAATTATGTGAATGCTGTATGTTTGAACTCAGCGCTGCATTTCATGTTTAATTACTGAATGGATGAAATTAATCACAGGATGGATATAGCCTGTAAAAGGCAGCCTTGCTCTCGCTTATGAGCAGAAATGCAGCTGTAAATCTATCGGTTGGGCGTCGGCAGCAACTGTGTCTCCAGAAAAGACGCTATCCATCTGAGCTGAGAGGTTCCACAGCCACACCACGTATAACAGCCAGTTTCTGGGGAAAAAGCGCATGCTACTCGTGCCTGAGTTGGCTCAGTTACCGTCGAACCCTGAAACTAGTATTGTGGTGCTTTTAGTCTTGGCCTTTGTCCAATAATCAATATCTTTGTTCTGCAGAGCAGGTCATGAGTCTTTGAAGACAGCTGCTCATTAAAAATGAATGTCCCATATCTGCCGCCCATTATGGCTTCACCTCACCAAGGCTGACCCCACAAACCTGTTTTTTTCTTCTGTGTGTCTGTGCTTGTGTTCGTTTGCCACGTCTGTTCTGCTGAATTGTATGTAAACACTTAGGATCTGCTGTTTGGAATCAAGCTGAATACGAGAGTAAGTGGGTCAATTTACCTTCAAGTACCTCCACAGAAGCTGGATGCATGTGGATTATTTGGGAATTAAATCTGTGGAAGAATAACATCACTTTCCACGGATTGCAAAAATTGTTTGTGTGTGTGTTAACAGTTTGCATGCTTTTCTAAAATTTTAAAGTACACATGTAAAAAGAAAAAACAACTTATTTGCTGATATTTGTTCAAGAGTGATGTCCCCCTACAAATGGGGCTTAAGCTTAAAAAAAACTGACGTGTTTGAACTGAAAGTTGAACCAGAGGTGTGAAAATCATTCAAACATTGAGTATTCCTTGCTATGTATGAACTGAATACTATCATCTCTATCATTTGGTTTCTTGTCGTACAAATTATTTTAACTCTGACAAAGTCAAATGCACATGAGTGGTGATGAAGGCTTACTGAGGACTGTGTGGTCTGGGTGTGATGCTGTAAGACACGGTATAGTTGGCTATACCTGACCGTAAGCGTCTTGCAGAGCTGTAAGCACACCTTGGCTGGCATATATCTGGTCAGAAGGCTACAGGTGAGCTCAGGACTGAGCAGGTACTGAAGGGATTACAGAGCACTCACACTATACTGAGGGGAGGGGCTACAGACTACCTTGCATAACCAGGAAGGAAACCAAATTTTAGAATTGATTCCCAGGAGTACTATAAGTGTAATGAACCTTTCAGGGGCATTTTTAGGTTAAACTGTTGTAGTGATTTAGTGCTAGTCTCTTCCTTCAGACAATATTAAATGTGACACAGTTTCCCAACAGTTGAAATTTAATTATGACATGAAACACTTATAATTTGTCTCCTAACATATCCTGCCCAGCAGTGATTTTGCGTGAGCGTGCGTGCGTGCGTGCCTGCATGTGTGTGGATTTGCAGTATGTTGTTCTCGGTGCACCTGACAGGATGTGATGTCACGCTGTAGATAAGCTCCGGAGAAGCATGCCTAACCTGGTGCGAGCTCCCAGCATGCCGAGCGTGCCGCCCGTCCCGTCCCCTGCCGGTCCGATGGGCTCCCCCTCCTCCATCCGCAACAGCCAGAGCTTCGAGTCGTCCAGCGCCCTCACGCGGCTCCAGTCCTCCAGTGAGACCTCACACCGCCTGTCAATCACCAGGCCAGCGCTTCAGTCAAACACTGCAGGGGAAACTGAAATTTCAACTTCCTGTTTGCTCATAATGATAATAAACACCTGGACTGCCCTGATTTAATCTGACATTTAAGTTTCTACTTACTGCTAGGAACTACACAAAACTGAGATTCATCTAAAACTATATGTACAAAACTTCTCTGTATTTGATAGGGGGAGTTACAGGAAGTGATGCTTTTCACTATGATGATCTATGATATACCGTTAGTTCTGGGGGAGGCTGACTTCCTGTTTCCTGTCCAGTTCCATCTCCGGGTCAACTCCAGCACAGAGTCCACAGTGTGGGGAACTTCCCAGTGTCGTCGCGGCAACCTCTGAAGGCCACGGCCTACGTCAGCCCCACTGTGCAGGGCAGCAGCACCGTGCCGACCTCCGTCAGCCTGCACTCCATCTTCAGCAGCAGCATCCCGCTGCCCAACAAACCCGCCACCCCGGCCACCCCCGGCCGCAGCGCCCTGCCGCGACCCGCCTCCATCGTGGGGACCAGCGCCATTCCCCGCAGCAAAATAGCCCAGCCCGTGCGCAGGTAAGCACATGAAAATAGAGCCAACATGGCCGCAGAGAGAGCCAACATGGCCGCAAAGAGAGCCAACATGTCCACAAAGAGACTGCATAGTGCATGTCTGCATAGTGCATCTTACTGTCGTGTTAATGTGTTACCTTAATAAAGCAGAGTAATGTCTAACGTGAGCAGTTGTGTACAGATCCTGTACTACATGTCCAGGCTGGATTGTAACTCGCTGTGTCGCCATCTGCTTCCTCCGCAGTTTACTGACGCCCCCAAAAAGCCTGGCCGCCCTCAGTGCCCTGCGGGACAGCAGCTGGAGGGATGGGTGCTACTGACAGAGGGGGGGCGAGGGGGGGTAGAGACCCTGGCATTCCCAGGGCCCAGCTGGCTGGGCCTGCTGATGGGACGGCCTCAGTCCCAGCGGCTCTGTGGAGGAAGCTGCCAGCGGCTGGTGCTTGTGAGCGGGAGAGCCGCGGTAACCAGCGACACGGCCGCACTGACCGAGCTTCTGAACCTGTGCGCGTCGCGGTAACGCAACTCCTGCTATTGCAATATTCTTGTCCGATTTTTAAGGAAAGCATTGTAGCCAAAAATTTTAATTAGAGCATAATATTTGAGAATGTTTACAAAATATCACACTTTGAAAGTAGCGGTACTAATGAAATTATTTTGCCATTTGAGGATTTTTTTTTAAAAGGTAAACACTTAAATGGCAGAAAATAAAATTGTTTGAGACAACAAAAAACTAAATCGGTTTGTAAAATCTGTAATCTAATTGTGGTGCCTGTAAGTATTGAAGAGCAGTTTTAAGTGTTCTGTTCAGTTCTAATACCACTTTAAATGTCATTTTGGTTTAATGAGAAACACTGGATAACATTTGTTCGTTTTTTTAGAATAACTGTGTTTATAAGACAATGTAGCAATATAGGTGTGTTGTCACGGCTGAAAGTCAGTTCAATGTATTTTTGTTTCCTCTTTTAATCATTTCTATTCAACTATTTTCACGTTCCTATGGAAGAAACGTCACACTGTAGTTGCACTGCACTTAAGAGGGATTGCTTTTCTATACCTCTTTGTTTATTAACTTTACTGTATGGGGATGACTATTTTAAACTAAAATAAAAGCTTTTCAAATTACAATGTGTTGCTGTGCAATATATTCAAAAAGGACTTTTTTTTTACATTTGTTTTTAATTCTCTTCTTCTAGTAGTGTTATGTCAGTGGTTCCCAGACTGTGTCATGAAATGACACATGGGGAAAAAAACGTACACTTTCTTTCCATAGACATTAACACCAGTCAAATTAAACATAACTTGCTGCGTGCTGTCCAGTAATCACAGTATGCCTTGTTTTTACATGTTAAAAGCAGTTTAGTTCAAAGGCATACTATGCATGATCTTTTAGCCTGTGTTTACAATCAAAGAAGTATCCCCCTCCATCTTCAAACCTGCCCACTCACCCCTGAGTATCTGCCCAAATCACAGACACGCAAATTCATTTGGAACTAGCAGTAAATTTCTCCGATCAATTACTCGGACTGGACATTGGGAAAATAATTCTAAAAATGGACATTCCCATCGAAAACCAGCCGTCTGGCAACCCTAGCAGCATAGCTAGAGGTAACGTTACAGGTATTGAACCTACAGGTCAATCGGAAAACAACCCAGCTCCGTGTCGCTTTTCATCCCCATAGTGAACTTCAGCGGACAGCACCAAGGAAAAGCAATTCCAATAACTCTAGTTCTTGAACGAGCCCTGTCAGCTTGTCTTTTTGCTTCACTGTATTATTACAGCAGCTAGCTGGCTATAGCAACAAACCACATGATCCCAAACCACAGGCTCTGTAGGCCACACCCACCGCTTCCCACACAGAAAAGAGCGCGACGCCCAGAAACATGCCGCATACATGTTAGAATACAAATACAGGTAAAGCTGCACAAATATGACGAAACGGCACAAAGACAGAGATTGACAGAGATGCTAACGTTAGCTGTGTAATGGTCTGTGTAAGTTGTCTACGATCATGAAAATGCACTTCTTGTACGTCGCTTTGGATAAAAGCGTCTGCCAAATGAATGTAATGTAATGTAATGTAATGTCACTCACGGCAGTCACTCACCAGGAACTCTGTCCAACTCGCCGCACGTTCTCCTCAGAACACATCTTAATCTCCTGCGGTACCTTGTGAATTCTCTGCCTCCTGACGGTCTCCTGGATGCCTAGCAGAAGGAAAATAGTAAGGCTCTAGTTCTTCTTGTCCATATTAAATTGTGTATATTCGGCCTTGTCTGTTTCCACAGTGGGGTTCATCTTTCCAGTTTTATGCTGTGCTGTAGTTATCTCACTGAAGGGATTTCCACCCCAATAGTTTTTTTAATTAATTTGGGTGTGGCTAATAACTTTACAAATCCGAGTCCACCAGGAATTACAAGTGTGAAATACAATTCCTAAATTATTTACAACACTTTAAGCAGGGCTTTGAAAATAAACATTTATGCAATGCAGTAGCCAGCAAATACAGCTGTCAAACAATTGGTCCAATATCTGAAAATGTAATGCCTCACCATGAATCACAATTAACAGATCTGACATGTTGGGTTATTGTGCGTCAGCAAGCTCCTTATACATAGTGCGATTGTTTTGTTTTGAATAAGGGCGTGCTTTGGGAAAAACATCATTCCCATACCGGGAGTCGAACCCGGGCCGCCTGGGTGAAAACCAGGAATCCTAACCGCTAGACCATATGGGAGGTCTGTGGCCATCATGCTCTGGGTACCAAGAAAAACCTTACTATACGTGATGGAGCATATTTCTGCCAATAGCATGGCACCATTTTTGCAATTGAAGTTATACGAAACCGGAAAAAGCGATACACTGGTTTTGTTTACTTCCGTTCCGTGACCGTTCTAGATCTACGTGAAATAGCCTAGCCATATTGAAATATAATTTAAGTATTGTTTATATGGCTAAATTTAAATGAGCAGTTCATCACTAGCTGAAGTAAGAGAAGGAAATAAATATTTGTAATTCCAAAAAAAAGAACACAGGCGAACGCTACTGTCAAGTTGTCCGGGAAAAGAGCGTCGCCAATTCACGAGATCATTTGACTCTTCAGGATATCCGTAGTCGACGTCATCAGATAAAGACAGATATTTACGTGGTTTCTGTGCGTGGATTTAAGGAATGGATTGGCAATTATTGGTGCCAGTGAACGCTTGCTAATTGTACGATAGGCAGGAACAATCAGGATCAATTGTCATAATGTAAGTATGTCGATAGCAAGCCAATTAACCGACAGTTTAGGGACTTACGCACTCACTGTAACTAACTAGCATAAGATGCATACGATGTCTAGCTGGCGGACAAGTTAGCTTGGTAGTTGCAATCCAGTTTAAGGGGAGCCGTTATTGGTTTTCATAATTATCCTCCTGTGTTGATGGTTTGACAGTTTTTTAAATGACGTTACTTATCATACGTTATTGTACTGTTTTTCTCTTGGATCCTGTAGTCTTACTGTTGTGATAACTACTTTATTATTTAGCCGTAATTTCTACAGAGTCTTGTTTGTGTGCTTTGATTACTAAGGGCTGACTATTGGAAATCACAACCCAAAAAATTCTGCCAGTACTGCAAATGTTGGATTGCGGACAACAAACCGGTGAGCGGCCGTCTGTCACGGGGTTTATATGCAGTTTATGTGGTCTGTGAACATTTATAATAAAATATATATTATAAAAACATACTTCTATATTGGGTATTTATAAAATACATTTACAAATGTATAAATTTTGCATTGAATCACTGTTCGATTATGACTAAACCCGTGCTGAGGACTGTTGCTGCAGTTCAGCTGGGTGCTCTATAGTCGAGGTATATTTGTGTACTTGTAGGCTACTGCAATGCAATATTTTATTTGTTGTATTCACACAGAGTGTTGAGTTTCATGAAAGGGGGAAGAATCACAAGGAAAATGTGGCTGCTAAAATTTCAGAGGTATGTATATTTGTATAAAGTTTAAACTACAGTATAAAACGAAATAATCCCCTAATCATGTAAATAAAATCCCTTCAGTAACTGTCAAAATATGTGAAAACGCCTTTAAAGCCAATTTTTACAAATAAATACAATAAGATGAAATTCGTTTTCAGAATCACATTTCGACATTCTACTCAACTGCAGGGGGCAGTATTGCAGGGGGCAGTATTAGTAAGTGCAATTGGTGAAGCAATGATAGGGCGTGCTACACTGCCCGTTGTGGTCTGGATCCAGTGCCAAGAGGGCATAATACACGGACCAGTACTGCTGATATCATTCTTCTTTTCATTAAAAAAAAACCTGACGGAAGGCTTCTGCTGCACATTAACAGGGGAGCACCACTTTCAAAAGTGGGGAGCACCACTTTTTCGAGTATGGCATTTGATTTTAACTAACTGTTAAGTTACAGTAGACAGGGTTTTCCTTTTATCTTGAAAATACGAGATATGACATCTCTGAGAAGTTTCACATTAAGAATGCTTTTGTGACACTCGTCCTGTGCAGATTAAGCAGAAGAGCATGGACAAGGCCAAGCAGGAGGACCGCATGTCGAAGGAGTTTGCAGCGATGGAGGACGCGGCGATGAAGGCCTTTCAGGAGGATCTGAAACGGCTCCAGGCCGAATCGGGTAATCAGCTGCAGAGCTGCTCCTCCCGAGGAAACGCGTCTCATTGGTCAAAGCTACGGCTTCACTTTCCTACTTTAGATTTATAAAAATTCTGTTTGTATTTATGTCCTTTGATGCTATGTTTATTTTACTTATTTTAGTTTGATCCTAGTGATCTGGGATACATTTTTTCTGTATTCTTTATTTAAAAAAAGTAATAATGCTTGATAACAGTGTAATGATACAGTAGGTGTTAACATTTCGCTTTACACTTATTTAAATTTTTTTAAACGTTTTTCCAAAAGGATACTGGACCGTAAGATTTACCAATGTGAATTTGACTGTGTTGTTTGAAATGGCTAATGTGTTCAGTCATTTTGGGTGTTGTGTCTGTGAAGCCAGCACAGAGGCTGAAGCCTCCGGAAGCAGCCAATCGGGGACTTGGCTTGAGGGCGTTTCTGATGAAGGACACACCTACTACTACAACACGCTGACCGGGGGTAAGCCTCAGACTAACCGGCTTTGGAAGCCTCAGACCTGAGCGGTTGGTGTAAATACTCACCGGCGGTGACAGAGGCAGTTTGGTGTAAATACTCACCGGCGGTGCCAGAGGCGGTTTGGTGTAAATACTCACCGGCGGTGCCAGAGGCGGTTTGGTGTAAATACTCACCGGCGGTGCCAGAGGCGGTTTGGTGTATATCATCCGGCGGTGCCAGAGGCGGTTTGGTGTAAATACTCACCGCGGTGCAGAGTGGTTTGGTGTAAATACTCACCGGCGGTGCCAGAGGCGGTTTGGTGTAAATACTCACCGGCGGTGCCAGAGGCGGTTTGGTGTAAATACTCACCGGCGGTGCCAGAGGCGGTTTGGTGTAAATACTCACCGGCGGTGCCAGAGGCGGTTTGGTGTAAATACTCACCGGCGGTGCCAGGGGCAGTTTGGTGTAAATACTCACCGGCGGTGCCAGAGGCGGTTTGGTGTTTGTGTGCATGGCTGATTAAGGGCAGAATGGGCACGTTTCCCCACACCAGCAGCTGAGCGTCTCTGTGGCTCTTTCTATTGCAGAATCCCAGTGGGAGAAGCCCAAAGGTTTTCAGGGGAAAGAAAAAAATCAGAAGAAATCAAAACAGAGGAGAGCGAATGAGGTAAAACATATTAGTATTTTTGATTTGCTAATTTACTCCTTACTTTTTGATCATGGCTTTTTCTTACAAGTAGTAGGAAATGTATTGTCTTTAGTGGCCCTGGACAGATCTCTTTTACATCTCGGTCTGTGTTTCGTCTGTGATGTGTTTTATGCAGAAATCTCAGAGTTGCCGGTGGATGGAGGCCCAGAGCCCAGAAGGCTATATCTACTACTACAACTCAGTCACCGGGGGTGAGTTCTACCTCCCCAGGGCTGTCCCCAGGGGGAATTAGACTGCACTGTAACACACACACACAGACTGTGCTGTAACTGTAACACACACACACACACACACACACACACACACACAGACTGTGCTGTAACTGTAACACACACACACACACAGACTGCGCTGTAACACACACACACACACACACACACACACAGACTTTGCTGTAACTGTAACACACACACACACACACACACACTGCGCTGTAACACACACACACAGACTGTGCTGTAACTGTAACACACACACTGCGCTGTAACACACACACACAGACTGCGCTGTAACTGTAACACACACACACACAGACTGTGCTGTAACTGTAACACACACACACACACACACTGCGCTGTAACACACACACACACACACAGACTGTGCTGTAACTGTAACACACACACACACAGACTGTGCTGTAACTGTAACACACACACACACACAGACTGTGCTGTAACTGTAACACACACACACACACAGACTGCGCTGTAACTGTAACACACACACACACAGACTGTGTTGTAACTAACACACACACATACACACTGCGCTGTAACACACACACACACACTGCGCTGTAACACACACACACAGACTGCGCTGTAACTGTAACACACACACACACAGACTGTGCTGTAACTGTAACACACACACACACACACACTGCGCTGTAACACACACACACACACACAGACTGTTGCTGAACTGTACACACCACAACACAGACTGTGCTGTAACTGTAACACAACCACACACAGACTGTGCTGTAACTGTAACACACACACACACACACACAGACTGTGCTGTAACTGTAACACACACACACACACAGACTGTGTTGTAACTAACACACACACATACACACTGCGCTGTAACACACACACACACAGACTGTGCTGTAACTGTAACACACACACACACACAGACTGTGTTGTAACTAACACACACACATACACACTGCGCTGTAACTGTAACACACACACACACAGACTGTGCTGTAACTGTAACACACACACACACACACACAGAGACTGCGCTGTAACACACACACACACACACACAGACTGTGCTGTAACTGTAACACACACACACACACACACAGACTGTGCTGTAACTGTAACACACACACACACAAACTGCGCTGTAACTGTAACACACACACACACAGACTGTGTTGTAACTAACACACACACATACACACTGCGCTGTAACACACACACACACACACACAGACTGTGTTGTAACTAACACACACACACACTCACACCCTCACTGCGTGATCCTGTCTGCAGAGAGCAGCTGGGAGAAGCCGGCGGGGTACCGTCCACCGGAGCGGACGGCCAGGAGCGGAGAAACAGGGGGGCAGGGGGACCACGCGCCCCCCCTGCGCGACCCCCCCGCAGCGGAGGAGAAGAGCTCAGAGAAGGCCACAGCCCCGTCTGAGCCAGAGGCTAGCAGGGTGCCACAGGTCGCCAAGATCAGCTTCAGGGTGAGAGAGAGTGGGCGTGTGACTGCCTGGTTCAGTAAAGCATAAATAAAAATCAGACTGTAAACGATCAAAACTGCATTCCCTGTAGAAAAGAAAACTAGAGAAGCCTCCGGAAGGGGAAGCAGAGGAGGACAAGGCTGACAGCGGAGAGGATGATGGGAATGAGGAAGTGGAAGACGTACACGAGAAACCCGCTCAGTGTGACAAAGAGGAGGAGGAGGCGGAAGAGAAAGAGAAAGCAGAGAAGGAGAAAGCAGAAGATAAAGAGAAAGAGGAGGCGAAACCGAAAGAGAAGGCTGTGGTGAAAAAGCCCAGGAAGACCAACCCTTATGGGGACTGGGAGCAAATCCAGGAGGAGATTGACCCCTAGTAAGTTCACCTTACCTCTTGCTTCCCCTGAATCAGTCCAGCAGAATCACACCACCAGTGTACCCTCTGTCCACATGGGACGCTGGCCAACCAGTCACAAACCCTGGGTTAGATCACTTCACCAGTGTGCCCTCTGTCCACATGGACTGGCCAACAGTCACAAACCTGGGTTAGATCACTTCAACAGTGTGCCCTCTGCCACATGGGAGTGGCCAACAGTCACAAACCTGGGTTAGATCACTTCACAGTGTGCACTCTGTCCACATGGGAGCTGGCCAACCAGTCACAAACCCTGGGCACTCACCAGTTCTGGGCCACTGTGTGGCAACAGTCCAAACCTGGGTTGACCCAGAGTTGCTCCACATGGCTGAAGTCACCAACCTTGCTTCCCTGAATCAGTTCCATGCACAGATGCCAACCATCACAACCACCAGTGTACCCTCTGTCCACATGGGACGCTGGCCAACCAGTCACAAACCCTGGGTTAGATCACTTCACCAGTGTGCCCTCTGTCCACATGGGATGCTGGCCAACCAGTCACAAACCCTGGGTTAGATCACTTCACCAGTGTGCCCTCTGTCCACATGGGACACTGGCCAACCAGTCACAAACCCTGGGTTAGATCACTTCACCAGTGTGCCCTCTGTCCACATGGGACACTGGCCAACCAGTCACAAACCCTGGGCACTACATCGCAGATCTGGGCCACCTGTGTGGAGAGTAGTACAGCAACCCTTTAGTGCTTGACCCAGAGTATTACATTACTTTACATTACAGGCATTTAGCAGATGCTCTTATCCAGAGCGACATACAACAAAGTGTATCATCATAACCAGGAACAAGTGTGTTGAAAACCCTAGAGGGAAGTACAGTTCCAAGTGCAGGGAACAACCACGTAGTTTAACTTGGACCCTGTAGGTTAATCTGATTAACACGAGCAAAAACAGCAACAAAGCAGTCTGTGCAAATAATACAAGCAATAGTTGAGTAGGCACGAGTGCAATAACTAAGTCAGCTAAGACAAACAGCTTACCTAGCTACAGCCCTAAGATTACATAGTCAAAGTAATTAAATAAATATATATTTTTTTTTTTTACACTAAAAAGGTTTTTTTTTTTTTTTTTAGTGCCCAAAAGCCTCTGTTAGTAATGACTCACCTCTGTCCCTTACAGTGAGAACGTGGATCTGCAGCTCCCCCAAGTGGAGGGTGTGTATACTGCTCCAGCTCCCTGCGAACTGCCCCCAGAGCCCAAGGTGAAGTTCAGAGAGCGGACCATCACCTCGCTGGGGGGCGAGGGGGGCGAGGCGGGGGCAGTCTTCCGGAAGAGGAAGGCGGAAAACGGGAAGTCCAGGAGCCTTCGGCAGCGGGCGGAAGATGACTGAGGATAAACATGGACTCTCAGATTCAGGCTCGGAACGTTCTGCCACTCTCTCTTAAGAGACTGTGAATCGTCTCCATTTTAAGAAAGGTTTTTTTTTTTCCAGTTTTAACAGCAGGTCTGACTGGACCCCTTTTTTCCGCCCTTGACACTGGTATGTTCATATTCAAGCAGTTTGTTGACCACCTCTGTGAGCACATTGTGTGATTATTCGTTTTTTTTAAATGCCTAAGGTTGTTGGAGATTTGAATAATACACAGATTCTGATTGTGTATGGACAGTTTTTGATGAATAACGTGACTGCAAATCTCAGAATATTTTTATAATGAGCTAATGAAATAAGATTGGCAACATGCCGACGGACAGTTATCATGTGGGGTCCATCAGTGCAGGTTCCTGTGTTTGGCCCCTTCTCATGAATTAGCACCACAGGGTTTGATTTCCTCATGAAAGACAGAATGGAAAATGCTCTGTGTGGGTAGGAAGTTTACCCCCCGTCTGTCATTTGAGAAATGTTCAAGTTTACAATTTTGAATAAAATATTAAAGTGTTTTGGTAATGGGTCAAAACTTAAACAGTGTGCTGTCATGATACCTTTTGAATCATATCACGGAAGAACAGGCTCGAGGTCACAGCAACTTCTGGGAATAAAGCCTTGAAAAGGGGCTGGAACACAAGAATCTTACGTTGTGGATCGCATCCCGACCACGCCTGACTGTGGCCGGTAGCTCAGTAGGGTGATGCGTAATTGTTTCTTTGATTGATCCAGTATGTCTTTACAGTCAGTACTGTGTATCTTCTCCAAATGATCCACTCGTTTGTGAACAGGTCATACCATGGCAGTCATTCCAGTCTTGGCTTGTTTAAAAAAAGATTTTGAATTTTTCATGTAAAATATTTTTTGATAGATACATTAATTGATCTTGGGAAATATGTCATAAAGATGGGGGACCTGTCCATTTGTATTTGTATTAAAAAATGACTCTGCTGTGCAGCAGGTAATCATGGGTAAGTCAGTCTATTCAGGCTGCATGAGGTTTCTTTAATTTTTAACAGGGCAAAGTGTTATTGTAAGATCTCTATGGAAACGATGTGTTTATATGTTGGCACAGTTTGTAGCAGTTTTCAGACTGGCTTGACAACTGGTGAGTAGCTCTACGTAGTACCTTTTTATAGTTTCCTTATAGTAGCTTTATTATACCACTACAGTAGCCTAGAAATGGAAATCATTCTAATGTACGCAGGCAGCTGCAATTTAGTGTCAAATGGAACATGACCGAATATTCCTTTGTATAAGAGGGTGAGACCAGGACACGGGGTCACACAGCTGAAGACACAGCAGGCACAGTTCTGAGTACTGAATTATGCAGCAACAGAAATGAGAAATCAGTTAAGTTCTCATCTTTTTCAAACAGCCATACTGTCTAAACTGGAGGACCAAAATGCCGAACAGAGCTCAGGAGGTAAGTCATGTTCCATTTATAATGGCGGTAAATTAAACGACAAAAAAAAAATCTCTGCTCATAGTGCTTCTGTCTATCTCTCACTACTCGGCTATTCATAAATTTTATCCTGATGGATTTCTCTGTTCCTAAACCGGGTCCTATGTCCGCTGTAGGATGCGGTTATTAACCTGAAGTCTGTCCAGGATCTGTCGCGGTACCTGGGCTTTGAGTGGCCGGTTCTGGCCTACGAGCTGGGCTTCACTCGGGCGGAACTCAGGCGGTTCCACACGGTGTCGGCAGAGAAGAAGGCCCAGGCCAAGAGCATGCTGGAGTGCTGGTATGTGGCTCACAGACCCAGCTCCCACACCACCATCACCCTGGCTTTACATTAGCAATGCCAATTAGCAATTGTTCTGTCCATTTCAGTTCTTTGAATCGATTATCCAAATTACATTACGTCACAGATCCTGATTACACAACTTATGCGTAGTATCCACTTATACAGCTGGATCTTTACTGAAGCAGGTCACAAGCGAAGTACACCTTGCTCACAGGTACAAAGGAAACCAAACCTCAGGCTATGGCATTATTCTAAATAAATGTGGAGGCAGAAGGTCATTGGTCCAAATATAAGGGCTATGTAATAACATCGTACCCTTGAGCTAGGTTAATTAGTTTTTTAACCTCTGTAAATGTATGCTGCTATATAAATGCACAAATGTTACCTCTCCAAATTTTGGTGGATCACGATGGTTACTTATCAGATAAGAAAAATAACACTATGTGAACATTGGCAGGAAGTGAACTGAAGTGAGGATTTAAGTCTTCAGTAAACATGTGAAAGAGACTTTGGGCATGAGCAACTGGTACTAATATAAGTACAGATTTAAGTATGTACACCTGGACAGAGTAGGATGTTTCCCCTTACCCCACGCAGGTACAGCAGGTCGTGGGACAAGCCCAATAAGACCAAGCTCCTGCGGGACGCTTTGGAGCGGGCGGGGCGGAGGTATCTGTCGGACCGCCTGCTCTGTCTTCACTGGGGGCACCAGAAGCTGAGCTCCAGGGTGGAGCTGCCCGCGGCCTTCCCCTTCATCATCACCGTGCACAAAACCATAGACAACCGCGAGGGCCTGCGCAGGATCAACGAGCTCAACCGCCGATATACCTAACTGTCCCCGTATCCCGGCAACCGATCATCACGTTCACTGAAGGGGTCTCTCTTATCAGCTCAAATGAAAAAAAGGCTCATAGAAAGCTTTTCCTTCTTTCACAAAAAAAGGTCTATTCAACTGCAATTTTCTTCTAGTCTGAAGATTTGAGTGGAAATTAAAAAATTCTGTTTTGATTGCTGTAGCCAATTTACAGTGTGCTTGGACTGATTTTAATGGAACACGTTTGGCTTGGAAATGGGTTAATACAGTACATGCGTTGAACAGTTAAAGAATATATCCATCCAGTACTGTGCTGTTAAGGTGATTTTCAAAATTACATTCTTAAACCTCAAAGTCAGTTGGCTCCATTGCTGAATTATTTCTGGATTGTATTAATCAGAATATTTTGTGCTAAAAAAAAAAAACTATTCCCCAAGGATGAATAATATATACAGTCATCTGTATTTTTGTCAGTGGCTGCAACACAGCTGTAATCGCTGTTGTCTTTCCCATGTGGAGGTCAGCAGAAAGGCAGAGTTTGACCTTAATCCCTTGGAAAATCTGTTCAAAATCGAATTTGAAAATGGGAAGCTTACACTAAATTGTGTGCTTGTTTGTTTTCTTTCAAATGAAGGGTAAGCACCTGAATCAAATATGCCTACAAAATGTGATAATTTGATGGTTGTCTTGCGATACAACCAACCTTCTTTATTTCAATTCCCTGTTTTAGCTAAATACTTTTTGCAAATACTTTGTCAAATAAATACGCGTAAACTCTAGACTGGCCTATGTCTTAATTTTGTAGTCTAGTACTACAATCAGCGGGGCAGTTCCTAGGCTTAATTTAATATATGAATAAATTGGCAGTTTTTATTATTATTATTATTATTATTATTATTTTGTATTTTTTAAATTTATTTTTTTAAACATGTTTTAAAAAGCGATCCCGATTTAGCATTTTACTACCCAGTATATGCTAAACTGATACTTATATTTCCACATGAGACCATGGCTTTGATGCACTATTACGCATAACAAACTGAAATCCAGACCAGTGAGCTTCTGTCCATTTTATCAGTTGTCACACAAAAAGTGTTACCTATCAGGGAATAAATTAAGGAAAATATATTCCATTGACCATCTAATCCAATAAACGGTGTTAATCTTTCTGTCGCACACTTGCACACGCTCCACGCCAACGTCCTTCAACAAAAACATTTCGTTTACTAAACCGTTACAGAGCTACTTTAACAAAGCAGGTGGGACGTTGAGATAGTCAACCTAACTATTAGAGAGCAAGATAACTGCCACCAATAGTGGCGTTCTGCAGCAAAATAAGCAATAGCAAGTTTGTTTGACCGATATTACGTCGATAGAGTTGTGGTTGCAGGACAGACATAAAATTCCGCTATGAGAAGGTAAATATAATGGTAGTCCGTGCAATATATAACCGCTGTAATTTAAAAAGAAGATATTATCGAAACTGGTGGCACTGTCATTCAGGAAATATGGTTCTAATTTGCGGCAGCGGTGAAATAGACAGCCGGGGCAGCTCCACTGTTTACACTGATAAAACGTCAACTAGCTGGCTAGCTTACGCTAACTAGCTCCATACTTTTTCAGGTGTGAGTACGGTTAGCTAACGCACACATTCGCGTTTTAACCAGACAGAGACTGAAATTAAATTTAGCTAACATTTAAAGAGGTCCGCTCGCAGTTCAGGCGAACATCTGTTGCCGTTTTTGTATTTATCACGGATATGGTTTTTTGTTCTTTTTAAAGAATGGCTTCAGTTCTAAGCTGTTTCAGCGGTCCCGAAGAATTGGAGGATATTAATCACGCCAGAAGTTTACTGAAAGAGCTCAAGTTGTTCTACGACTCAAAATTGCTTGTGGACGTTACCATCGAAGTGGACCCGGACTGTCCGTCCCACCAGCAGAACGCAGGGCCAGGAAAGAGCAAGTTTTGCACAGAGAGTGGAAAACTCTTCCCTTGTAACCGTAACGTACTAGCGGCAGCCAGTCCCTACTTCAAGAGCATGTTCACCGGGGGGCTTTACGAAAGCAAGCAACAGAAAGTGACGATACATGACGTGGACGCCGATTCCATGTCTCTAATTATTGACTACTGCTATACTGGCAAAGTGCAAATAACGGAGGCCAACGTGCAAAGACTATACGCGGCAGCCAACATGCTGCAGCTGGAATATGTCAGGTACGCATGCTCTAGTTTTATG
Organism: Anguilla rostrata; assembly: GCF_018555375.3. Lineage (NCBI taxonomy): Eukaryota > Metazoa > Chordata > Actinopteri > Anguilliformes > Anguillidae > Anguilla > Anguilla rostrata. The sequence continues at coordinate 36,289,131 of NC_057947.1, forward strand.
ACCAGAAGACTGGACGTCTCAAACTGTATGGCGATTCTGAAATTCGCGGACACGTTTGACAATCATGACTTAAAAAGCGAGGCCCAGGGATTCGTCGCCAGAAACTTTGTGCAGCTGTGCAGGACGAGCAGGGAGCTCTGCGAACTGGACTTGACTCAAATCAAAGACATCCTGTCGCTGGACACCTTGGATGTGGACTGCGAGAGCAAAGTCTGTTCGGCCGCAATCCAGTGGATTGAGGCAAACCAGCGCGAGCAGACCGACGACGCCGCCGTGGAGGTGCTGAGGTGTGTCCGGTGGCACCTCTTCACAGAAAAGGACGCGGCTTACCTGGAAGGGCTCAAGTCCAAGCCGTGTGTCAAGCGCCACCTCGCGGGCTTCATGGCGGGGGTTAGCGGCGGCGGCGGTAACGGCGGGATGGAGTGGACTCCGCCCGCCCCCGCCCACGGGCCGGCGCACAGGATCGGACGGAGCGCCAAAGAGATGATTCTGTTCTTCGGGAGACCCAACGAGCCCTTCATGTGCTACGACCCGTACTCAGAGGAGGTCCGCTCCATGGCGTCCCCTTTAATCAACCTGAGCAACCTGGGCTTTAAGAGGTCCATAATGGAGACCTTCACCGTCTGCGTGTCCCCAGAAAATGACCTTTACCTGGCCTCGCAGCTGTCGAAGCACTTCTGGGTGTATAACCCCGTACTGAACAGCTGGCAGGAGCTGGCGGAGAGGCTAATCGGACGGGTTCACGCGGACATCGGCTACCTCAACGGGCACCTGTACATGCTGGGGGGGCGTGACCCCAACACGGACGCCAGGCTGAAGGACGTGGAGTGCTACAGCATCCAGAGGAATCAGTGGAGGCTGGTGGCCCCGCTGCCCCACTCCCTGGGCAAGATGCAAATCGCGGCCATGAACGACCGCCTGTACGTGGTCAACAAGCGGAGGATGCTCTGCTACGAGCCGCAGAGGAACCGCTGGCTGCCCGGGGCGTCGCTGAAGCACGGCAAGCTGCACAAGGCCTGCGTGTTCCAGGACCAGATCTTCTGCCTGTGCGACATCCCGGTGGTGAAGGCCTACAGCCCGGCCCGGGGCGAGTGGAGGCGCATCGGGGACATCCCCATGGACAGCAACGCGCTCAACTACCAGGTGGTGCAGCACAGCGGCCGGCTGCTGCTGCTGACCGTGTCCCTCGCCCACCACAACAGGAACCGGGTCATCGTGCACGAGTACGACCCCGCCCGTGACGGCTGGAGGAACGTGGCCAGCATGCTGGGCTCCTCTTTCGGCTACATCAGCCTCTCGGCGCGCCTGTACCCCTCCAGCCTGGGCTCGGGGCAGAGCTTTTTCGCCGAGGAGGACGACGACAGCGGCTCCAGCGCCGACTGGGACCTGGACGGCCTGACTGACGCTGACTCGGACTCGGGGAGCTCCAGCTCCTTCTCGGACGAGAACTGGTAGCACAGAGAGGAAGAGGTGCCCTGGAGTCACTGCGCTTCTGCAGCAGCCATAAAGATGTGGACACACACGTCATGAATTTTTTTTGCCAAGATAAGCGAACTCAAGTAGCACCTCGTTAATATATAATTTTCTTTTTAGTATGACTGTTAAAAATGAATTGTGTTTGTCAGTATTTGAAATTAATTTTCTTTCAAGTGCACTGATAGTTTGCACAGCACACATACAGTATCAAGGAGCTAAAAGGTAGTGTGGTGTCAGGATCATACAACGCCAAGAAGCCATCAGTTGATGAATGTCATGCATATTTTCAGGGCTTTTGGGTAATTTTGTTATTAGTGGATTACTTGTTGGTCAGGGTTTCAGAGCTTCTGGTCTTTGAACACGTTGCCAAAATTATGTGGTTCACCATTCGTCTCAAGAGAGCAAAAGAGTACCGAGTATCTTTAAGAGAAACGCACACAGAAAAGGGCTATGAGTACCCAGTCTGGATGGGCCCACAGGCAGCATATTTTCATACAGTATTATGCTTATAGAACACGATGTCACACTGTTCAACAGCAGAACAGGCCATTTGTGTCATACATTTCATTTAGAAGTTAACCTGGGCAGCTGTCCTTTTCCATTCCCCACATTTTGGACTGAAAACAGTGGTCCTGCTTTTTAACAGGTTTAGGGGAAATAACACATTATTTATGGCACAAAACGCCTTGAATTAATAAACCTGTTCTTAAGAAACTGCTGCTCCATTCCTTTGAGTGATGTAGCTTTTCTTGTTTTTTTTCTTCTTGTGTTTGATATAGCTGAGCAATGTCATCTGCTGCAACAAAGTGCTTGTCCTATGTGCACATCCAACCTACATTCTTCATTTTGGAGAAAGGGAGGGAACAGCATCAACTTTGCATTTATTTAGATAGCTAAATAATAATATAATACAGTATTTGTTACAGTAACACATCCCCATAGTCATGAACTCTGTGGCAAGATTGGTGGGTTCTATCACGTTTGGGTGACCTGTGTGGGACTGACCCTCCAGCGCACCCCACAGACGCTGTTTTCAGGAGTCCAGGGTGCGAGCTCCACGGGCCTTCCCCTCCCCCGTGGGGCCGCCGTGCTCCAGAAGCTGCAGAAGAGCCTCCCTGTCAGCGTGAGCCATGAGCTCGGCGATCAGCTCGTCCAGCGCCTCCCCTCCTCTCAGAAACTCCTGAGCACGGCAGAGACGGCCAGAATGCGTTAATCCAAACGGGAGTGAGACACGGTGCTGATGCATTAGCCTCATGCTAGTACAGTGCTACGGTGGCACTGCAGATACATTAGCCTCATGCTAGTACAGCGCTAAGGTGAGATGCTGCTAATGCATTAGCCTCATGCTAGTACAGCGCTAAGGTGACACTGCTGAGCCATTAGCCTCATGCTAGTACAGCGCTAAGGTGACACTGCTGAGCCATTAGCCTCATGCTAGTACAGCGCTATGGTGGGACTGCTGATGTATTAGCCTCATGCTATACAGTGCTGACTAAGGTGACACTGCTGATGCATTAGCCTCATGCTAGTACAGCACTAAGGTGAGATCCATTAGCCTCATGCTAGTACAGCGCTAAGGTGACACTGCTGATGCATTAGCCTCATGCTAGTACAGCGCTAAGGTGTAATGCTGCTGATGCATTAGCCTCATGCTAGTACAGCACTAAGGTGACACTGCTGATGCATTAGCCTCATGCTATACAGCGCTAAGGTGAGACACGGTGCTGAGCCATTAGCCTCATGCTAGTACAGCACTAAGGTAACACTGCTGATGCATTACACTCATGCTAATGCTACTCTAAAGTGACAATGTTGTTCTGTTAGCCGTATGCAAAGATGTGGTGATCAAGGCTAGTTTTCAGAGCTGATGGGTTCTCACTGAATGCCAGTTGCTTTTTCCCAATATTGATTCCACACAAGTTAAGATTACTTTCACTGATTTTGCTAGAATTCCATTGGATATGAATGTCCATATGAAAATGCATTCTAACAAAATTCCTTATTGGACATTTTAAAACTAAATCAGAAACAAAACTATTAACATGGTTAGCGAACTGCCCTTGGTAGTAGGTCAGATGCCATTGTCAGATGAGATTGCCATCGTACCCTTGAGCAAGGAACTAAACCTGAACTGTTTCATTAAATACCTAATCTAATTGGCTGTTTTTAACTACCCTGAGCTGAGAAATATATTAAAATAGTCAGCCAGTGGATTTCCAGTACCCTGGCCTGCAGGAACGCACTGGGCTCCATACCTTAATGTCTCGGCTCATGTATCCTGTCCTGTGGTCAGTCACGCGGTTCTGAGAGAAGTTGTACGAACGAATCCTCTCCGACTGGGAGCGCGTCCCGACCTGGAAAACGGGGAAGTGCAGGACAGGGTAAAGTTGGAATTCTGGGACTGGAATCTGGGCAGTGGGCAGGCGGTAGGCAGAGTGTAAAGATGCCTCTGCACTGGAGCTGCGGTGCTTTGGCGGAAGTGAGGACAGTAAATTTGCTGGATGGATAGGGCAGTGGGGCATGGCGGTAAAGGGCTGAGATGGTGGTAAGCACCATCTGAGATGGCGGTAAAGTGCTATGATGGTGGTAAGCACTGAGATGACAGTAAAGTGCTGAGATGGCAGTAAAGGGCAGAGATGGCGGTAAGCTGTGATGGCGGTAAAGTGCGATAGCGGTAAGGGCTGCGATGGCGGTAAGAGCTGTGATGGCAGTAAAGGGCAGAGATGGCGGTAAAGTGCGGTAGCGGTAAGGGCTGCGATGGCGGTAAAGTGCGTACCTGGAGCCTGCGAGCGCTGTGCCTCTGCTCGCCCTCCTGCTCAAGCATCTGCTGGTAGATCCGCGCCCGCAGGACGCGCATGGCGGTGTCGCGGTTCTGCAGCTGCGAGCGCGACTGCTGGCACTCCGCCGTCATCCCTGCGCAGAGGGGACACCGTCAGACAGCGCTACGCCTTTTACTCCCGCCAGTGCTCACTGCAGCTTCCAGTTAGGCTACAGGAGCAGGAGACCGTAATCACACACCAAGCACCAATCACAGCACACGCTACCAAGCACCAAACACAGCACACGCTACCAAGCCCCAATCACAGCACACGCTACCAAGCACCAATCACAGCACACGCTACCAAGCACCAATCACAGCACACGCTACCAAACACCAATCACAGCACACGCTACCAAGCACCAAACACAGCACACGCTACCAAGCACCAACACAGCACACGCTACCAAGCATCAACAGCACACGCTACCAGCCAATCACAGCACACGCTACCAGCAATCACAGCACACGCTACCAAGCATCAAACAGCACACGCTACCAAGCACCAAACACAGCACACGCTACCAAACACCAAACACAGCACACGCTACCAAGCATCAAACAGCACACGCTACCAAGCACCAATCACAGCACACGCTACCAAGCACCAATCACAGCACACGCTACCAAGCATCAAACACAGCACACGCTACCAAACACCAATCACAGCACACGCTACCAAGCACCAGTCACAGCACACGCTACCAAGCACCAGTCACAGCACACACTACCAAGCACCAATCACAGCACACGCTGAGCCATCTACATTCTCCCACGCAGCGGTCGTGTGGAAAAGCTTCTCACCAGTGGGAATGTGTGTTATTCTGACTGCACTGTCTGTTGTGTTGACACTTTGGCCACCTGCTCCTTTGGATCGAAATGTGTCAATTCGCAACTCTTTGGGATCAATACTGATGTCTATCTATGGACAGAAAATAAGAGTGTTAGTACTGATATGTAGCAATGAATGAAGGAACCCAAAAAAAACAGCCAATAGGAACTGACCTTGCTGGGCTGCGGCAGGACGATGACGGTCATTGTTCCTGTGTGGATCCGCTCCATTCTGGACGACAGGCCGATTTCCGGGATCCTCTGCACACGGTGTGTCCCGCCCTCATACTTCAGGTGCTTGTAGACGGTGTCTCCCGAAATCCTTGCAGCCGCGTGATGTAGTCCACCTGAAGGATGGATACAAACCAGACTGTGTTTTAACTGCATCTCCCCACTCCCCCTCCTCCCACCACACACAGGATATTCTGCAGCATGGAAGACCGTAAGGAATGAACCATACCGTATTCAGCAGGGGTGTAATTCAGCAGTTCAAACTCCCAGTTTTTGTAGCTGGAGAAGCTCTGGTACATGTCAAACACCTCTCGAGTGAACTGCTGGCATATGTCACCTGAGAGTAAAAGAAGTGCATGAGTGTACCTCCAAACTAAGCACACAAGTTCACTTTGTGGAATTTTTAAATATTTATAACATATACTTATATGGAACACAAGTTTGTGGACATTCTCTACAGGTTTCTCTAAATGTGCAATGGTTAAACATGGTATGACCCTGTTCAGCCACTAGCATGTACACACACACACACACACATGCACTGTAAAGCTGTGTTTTAAATGCAAGTCCAGGGAAAAGCCTCCCAGGGTTTCCTCTTTGTCCCTCACCTCCTGTTGTCCGTCCAGCTACCACCTCCAAAATGACGTCATTTGTGTCATGAACATCACTGGGTATCAATGACTGGAGCAACTGCAAGGCATTTTGACATATGTGAGTCACATGTGACTGTTACACACACACACACTACCCACCTATCCATTACCTCTTCCACACTTTTCAACTATCGTGCCAGTAGACCTCAACAGTGTTGATTATTATTTAGCTGTAATCGTTAAACAAACATTTTCATGTGAACAAGTTGAACTTTCCAAGTCAGTTTTGCCAAAACAAATCTTTAAAATGATTGAAAATACTGTCTTTTTAGCAGTACTGTCTTTAGTGGACAGAAAGAGGTCGAATCCAAATGAAATTAAAGAGCTCCCCTTCATTTGGATTCAGGAAATGACCACAGAAAAGGTGTTTGAATGAATAAAATGTGGTATTAGTCTGAAATTGTGTGCTTACTTCATTTCTGAGTCCATCAATTCGTTTTTCGATGTGTGCCTGCTCTTCTGTGAGAAGCTCAACCATCTGCTCATCTTCCTCAGCGCCTGAAGGAACACAAGGAAGACATGGCTGTTCAGCCACTTTGCGACAAACTGTACTAAATACGGCAGAAACCGAACTTTGCCAAAGATAGCAATGTAGGCTGTCAGCCTAATCGACCGACAGAGTTTCAAATCAAATGCATCTGTGATTCGGATATGCAATTATAACAAGAACGTTAACATATGACAACTTTAGTAAAACATATGACAATAATGCACATTTGCTAAACCATGTAGCCTACATGCTGTACATCTAGAAGTAGCCTGGACCAGTTCTGACACCTAGTGGTCATCACCTGATTGATATTTTGAGTAAGAATGACAGTGATGGCATTTCATTCGGAGAGAGCGACATACTTTGGAGAAGAGCTTCCACCTCTTTCAAATCTTTCACGGCGTCCTCCGTGTTTTGAAATGCGGTCACCAAAGGCAGTAGTTCCACATGTCTTCTGTTAAGCAATCTTCTTTCAGCGTCATCGAGCAATCCGTTTTCTAATCTTTGAGTGATGTGATGATATTCAGCAACCAGGCCGTGCAAATGTCTTTGAACCGACTCCTGCTGGAGAAGATCCACAATCGCTGTGCTCTTATTGCAGTATGTTCGTTTTAGAGAAAATCTACCGTTCCAAGACAGGTAGCACATTGGCGATTTTGGCTTTGGTGTCAATAGTTTTGTCCGAGCGCCATTCTGAACGCCGTGAAGAACTCGGTAGCAGGAACATGCTCCCAAAGACAGTCGAACCAATTTATGCATAATGTGATGACTTCCCCACCCTCAGTCATAAACACCTACAATGATAACACATTAGCAAGCACATAACCCATTTCCTTCAGATAAGCCAGTTACGCATTTAAAGGTTAACCATCAGGCTAGGCTATTACAAAAATACAATAATTTAGAGCAGCCTATACCAATCGCGTTTAATGTATATAGCCTAAATAAGTTAAAAATGGTAATTTCAGCCTTATTGTCCACTTCTAAATCTTGACTTGTTAATGAGAACACTACGAGGAAACAGCATGATAACCTCGCTGCACTTTGACAGGTCAATGTTGTAGTTTAAAGGAATTGTGGGATATGTAGGCTAGTACTTTAAATGATCCTAAATTTGCACGCTGAAAATGTTAATGAGAACAACACTACAAGCATGCATTTCCTCAGCGGAGTGAATTAAACATGATAATTCCATATATATGGCATACCCTTCCGCTGTACATATTTTACATGTTGTTTTGTATTAACTTAACTTTTTACTGCACGAAAATACATCAGTTCCGTTGCACCTTAAAGCGTTATTAGCTATGTGCTATTGCACCCAATTAATGCGAAATTCTTAAACTTAAATCTTAATAATAAAATAATGGAAAGACAATAGAACATAAAATGAAAAACAAAGGTCCCGCAGTTATTTGGTTTTGTTACTCCCCTTTAAGGAGAGCAGCTCGCGCAAACTCAATAGTGCGGGTTCGTCGGCTGCCATCTTGGTGATCTGAGGAGAACGCCTGTGTAGATGAGCAAAAAAATAAATAAATACGAGGAGCTCAATGAATTAGTTTGCACAAAAAGGACAGAAAGTTGACAGTGCTGTTTAATTATTTTTTCACTAGTTGTGAGGCTGTATTTTCCGGTGACATGCCGTCTGTTCCTTTGCCTCCGAAGGAGAGTAACCTATTTAAGAGAATTCTGGTAAGTTTGGACTGGAATAGTGAAGAAGTCGGGGAGAACTCAGCCTAGCTAGAGAGAAATATCTAACCGAAACATGAACAGTTAGCGAGCTAGCTGGCTAGCCCCACAGTGGAGGGCAAGACGGGCCTGGCTTTATATAGAACAGCCTACAGCATTTTGGTGTTCAAAAATCCCACCAATAAATCTGGGCAATATATACTGTGTTTAATTCGGAAGTTTCTATCGACAGTTCGGTGCAGTGGCATTGGGGCTACGTGCGGTGTGTGGAGTTTATTCCAAAATTGCAACAAAGCCCGTGCCGCACACATTGTCGTGGACCAGTAATAATGTGCATAAATACGTTTTCTTTATCGAGAAACCATCGTCAAAACTGTATTTTACCTGATCATTGGTGGCTAACCATCTAAGCAAGAAGGTTATACCAATATTACCAGCACTGTGGGCTATGCGTAAGAGAAGAAATGTGCACGGGACATTGGGGTAGGAAATGACAGGACGATGTGGCCAGCTAGTTTTACGCTCAACACAGTGTTGAATTAAGTGTTTACCGTTCCGGTGCATCCTTGCATAAACTATTACAGTAGTTGTGCTTTTGTGTTGGCCACATTAGCCTGCTGCAAGATCCGTCAGGATGTTTCCACACACGCTGTGGAAAGGGTCTGGGTTGTTTTGCCCTGTCAATCGCGATCCATTGAGGTTAACTTACTTTGCCAGAAGTGGCGGCATATACTTTAAATGTCACAATGTTGCCAATTTAGTGTTCGTAGAATCGTGTGTCATAAGGAATTCTTAGTGTACACAGCGACTTAAAATGTAACTTAGCATGTAGCTAGCCCTCAGTGGTGTGCTGGTGATCTTAGACAGGGGTTATGTTCCCTGTGAAGTCGGCAGAGAGTTCAAGAATGGCTATAAATAGGTTACTGGACCCGGCCCAGAGGTTGAAATTGCGCTGTCAGGTCCACAAATGCGCCTGTTGACTTTTCGCCAACTTGATTAAGGCATTTAAAAATGGCGTGTCCGATGAACATTAGCTACCCGAGTCATCTGAAACATCTGCCAGATACAAGATCTTATTCAGCAGTAGGTACAGTAACTACATCAGTTATGTCATTGCTGTGCATTTCAGGCTATTTTTGTTGTCTAAATCAAACTTGTGCTTCCTGGAAATATGCACTATGTTTTTAATTATTTACTTGCCTCACCTCTTCTCCTTAGAAATGTTACGAGCAAAAACAGTACAAAAATGGCCTGAAGTTCTGCAAGATGATTCTCTCCAACCCAAAGTTTGCAGAACATGGAGGTATGTTACCTGGAATGAGATGATGACCGTATACACTGATGGACAGATTTGAGATTTTTTATGCTAAATATTTCATGTTCAAATATGTCTGAAAGTACTTGATGTTTGGGGGGGGGGGGGGGAGGGAAGTGAGTTCAGAGAGTTAATATCATCCTCAGGTTGGAATATACAAAACTCTTTGCACTCAAGGGGCTGATTATTAGATTGGATGCTTTTCAGAAAAGCAAGTAAAAACAGGGAAAACTTTTAATTTGACCATGTCTTACTTCAGACATGATCTGTTTATGTATTACATGTAGTGTTATTGGAAGGAGGAATAATGCATTTTGTATTTTGTGGAATAATAACCAGATCACTCCCTCAACATACTTGTATTTCGGGCATTTTTGGATTGTTATTTTATGCACAATTAGAGTCTGTGAAGCAAATTGGGAACAACAGTGACTTAGCGAATCACTGTAATGTATGTTTTGTAAATAGAAAATGCCACTAAAGTGAATGATTAGATCAGTTAGTCAGAGTAGCCTAATTAACAGGAAAAGAGACAGACGGATGTAAACCTGTGTGTCCTTACTACCTGCCCTTGGTACTCAAACCCTGGCTCTGAACCCCGAACCCTGAACCCCGGCGGCACCGCAAAGCTCACTCTCAGTTTCCTGTGATCCGTAGAGACCTTAGCCATGAAGGGGCTGACTCTGAACTGCTTGGGGAAGAAGGAGGAAGCGTACGAGTTTGTCCGAAGGGGGCTGCGCAATGACCTGAAAAGCCATGTCTGTATCCTTGGAGGTCCAACTGTTTTCCCCCCTCCATCTTGCTGCAAACAGAGTAGAACTGCAGTACTGAAAATCTCAAGCCGCTAATTTGATCCAGATAGGTTTCTCCAGCTGCTTCAGTTGACTGGTCTTTTCCATGGTAACTGAATGAATGTGGTCAGACCCAGTTGTGGTTTAGCAGACCAATCTGTTGTATGTCTGCTGATATTTTTTTCTTTCTTGGACTCACTCAGACATTTTCAGAAATGTTAAAGATACAAGAATGTGAACACTGTTAAAATGTGATAACATGCTATCATTTGAAAGGATAATGTACCTGTTCAGCAGTATCTCTCAGTTACTCTTAGCCGTATCTGTAAGTTATTCTTGTAGGAACAAGGCTTCAGTTCTCTCGCCTGTTCTGTGCTGGTGAGTATCTGTGCACTGTGGCACCTGCCTTTCCCTGGGTGTTGCCCTGGTGTCCATGTGGGTGATGTCCATGTGGGTGATGTCCAGGTGAGTGTTGCCCAGGTGGGTGATGTCCAGGTGAGTGTTGCCCAGGTGGGTGATGCCCAGGTGAGTGTTGTCCAGGTGGGTGTGGTTAAGTGACTTGAGATGACTTGACCCTGGCTCCTTAACCGCGTGGTCAGGTTGGCACGTCTACGGCCTCCTGCAGAGGTCCGACAAGAAGTACGACGAGGCCATCAAGTGCTACCGCAACGCCCTGAAGCTGGACAAGGACAACCTGCAGATCCTGCGCGACCTCTCCCTGCTGCAGATCCAGATGAGAGACCTGGAGGGGTACAGGGTGAGCCGCCAGCTGCTGGAACCCATGTGACACCACGCCAGCCAATCACAGCACTGTTTTTTCATTTTGAATTTGAGTTTTCCAAGGTCAGGACACATCAGAGTAACTGAAGCCCTCGACCACCGGTGAAAGGACACACTCCTCGTTTTCCAGCCCGAACACAGTCTTTGACCTCTGACCTTTGACCTGTTGTTTCTCTCACCCAGGAAACCAGGTATCAGCTCCTGCAGTTGCGACCCACACAGAGAGCGTCCTGGATCGGCTACGCTATCGCTTATCACCTATTAAAGGACTACGACACGGCCTTACGACTGCTGGAGGAGTTCCGCAAGACGCAACAGGTCAGCGCCAAACTGGCCAGTTTTAATACTCTATAGATGGGCAGACAGTTTCAATGGAAATATTCAAATGAATAACGCACTCTATGCTGTTGCTTGCTTAATGCTGTGGTAAGAAGGGTGGCATTAGCCATTAAAATATTTCCTTCATTTTATTCTGTTGCAGGTGCCTCCTAATAAAATAGACTACGAGTACAGCGAGCTGCTGCTGTATCAGAATGAAGTCATGAGAGAAGCCAGCTTGTTCCAGGAATCCTTAGAGCACATAGAAACGTACGAGAAGCAGATCTGCGATCAGATGAAAGTGGAAGAGATCAAAGGTGCGAACCGTATAATCCTCGTTTGGATTCTGCAGAAATAATTTCTGCTCATAAAGAGACCCACAAGCGACGTGAATTCAGTGTACAGTGGCACAGTACACATGCCACATGCACAGTCCCTTATGCATCCTGTCTTTAATTCCTACCATAAGCCCAATCCTACACACACACACACACACACATGCATGCATGCATGCACGCACACGCACGCACACCTAGCAATTCTTCAGCTGAGAGGAAATGATGTGGCTGACTAGGCCTTGGATCTGTCACTGAATACCTTGGAAGAAGAGTAGCCTGAACTTGTGCACAGCAAATTATCTGAAGCATCTGTAATGGTCGCAGATAAAACTGAGGGATGACGGGGGGATTGAATGCTTCCCACAGTAGGTCTGGTGGCTGCTCTGAGGTCATGTGTGGATGTTTGACCCTAACGTGCTCTGGCCCCCAGGGGAGACGCTGCTGAAGCTGGGCCGGTCGGAGGAGGCTGCCAGGGCCTACCGCATCCTCATCGACCGCAACGCGGAGAACTGGGCCTACTACGAGGGGCTGGAGCGGGCCCTGCAGCCGGGTGAGCTAGCCGCTAGCCGCTAGCCGTTAGCCGTTAGCCTCAGCCCTCTGCTTGCCGCGCCATCGATTCCACTGCACCTGCCCCGGCTCACCTGCCCTGGCCCATCTGCCCTAGCTCACCTGCCCTGGCCCACCTGCCCCGGCTCACCTGCCCTGGCCCACCTGCCCTGACTCACCTGCCCTGGCTCACCTGCCCCGGCCCACCTGCCCCGGCCCACCTGCCCTAGCTCACCTGCCCCGGCTCACTTGTACCGGCTCACCTGCCCCATACTCTCCACTCTGTGAAGTCTGAAATATAAATCCATGAACACTCACACATAGCTGCTGCAGTCTTACCATTCATAAGCAGCCATAAAAGAAGCTTTTAAAAAATATATAAAACAGTGAACTGCCCTTAACAACAACAGTAGTAGTATCCCTCACACAAAGTGGCTGTTGGTCATTTATCTGGCCCCCAGAGTGTTGAGTAATTTGAATAACAGGGTAGTTTTGCATTGTGCTGAAGTACCCTGGGAAGTTTACCTGACCGGCTGACTCATTTCCATGGTTACAGGCACCATGGAGAAGAGGCTACAGATCTACGAGGAGGTCGGAAACAGGCACCCCAAGGCTCTGTCCCTGAGGAGGCTTCCCCTCAACTTCCTCACAGGTCTGACCTCACCACCTCTGACCTCACGACCTTGTGTGACCTTCACTTATTATACTCTACGGAGGAATATATCTTTTCAGTTTTTTTCCCCCTGCCCTCCTCTCCTATTCAGGTGAATTGTTCAGGGAAAAGATTGACAAGTTCCTCAGAACAAACTTCAGCAAGGGTTGCCCCCCATTGTTTACAACTTTGAAATCTCTCTACATTGATCCAGAGAAGGTGAATGCTCACGGCCGCCTTGATGAAATCTTCATTTTTGACCAAAAATAGTAAAAAAAAAAATTTTTTTTAAAGTCACAACTCAAAAAAAGGCCAAAAAAGCATCTCTAGCACATTTACACAGCAATGCGATGATTAAAGCTATTAATATTTTTTGGCAAAGAGCACCGATGCATAAAAAGGTCTTGATTCCACAGGCATTGGGATGTATGAGCATAATTCTAGACCACTGATGGGGAAAGTTGGGTTGAATATTTGCCCTCTGCGAATGCACTTTTATAATCACTGTGCTGTCCTGTTCTCCGCAGGTTTCTGTAATGCACGAGCTCGTTACCGGCTATGAGTGTTCCCTGAGAACGTGCGGCTTGTTCAGTCCAAACGGTATGTGACCAGAACCCAAAACTATTTCTGTTACTGCTTGGAACCTGAATCTCTACAGCACCAAGACTCCTTTGTGCTGACTGACATGATCAAACAACATCATTCAAAGACATTAGACTGGCTCTCCTGCACCTCGAAAATCCTTCAAAGTCCTCAAATTTACAAAACATAAAATCAGGAACTCAAAAGTTTTCTTACAATCAGAAAAACAAAAATGCAAGCATTGACAGTGGGGACTTCAGCGTTCTGTTGAGAGATGTTTTGTGATCCTGAAAAGCGTTGTGTGATGAGAAGCGGGGACGTGCCCTACCTCTCTCCTCACAGAGAGCGCTGAGAAGGAGCCGCCCACCACGCTGCTCTGGGTCCGCTACTTCCTGGCGCAGCACTTCGACAGCCTGGACAGGAAGGCGCTGGCGCTGGAGTACATCGACGCCGCCATCGAGACCACGCCCACTCTCATCGAGCTCTTCTACGTCAAGGCCAAGATCTACAAGGTGAGGGGCTCCAACACCAGACCTGCGCGCCAAATGCACCAATCAGGATGCACACTGGCTGCTGTAAGAAGCAAATGCACCAATCAGAATGCACACCAGCCGCTGTAAGGAGCGCTTGCACCAATCAGAATGTGCACCAGCTGCTGTAAGGAGCAAATGCACTAATCAGAATGCACACCAGCTGCTGTAAGGAACAAATGCACCAATCAGAATGCACACCAGCCGCTGTAAGGAGCACTTGCACCAATCAGAATGTGCACCAGCCGCTGTAAGGAGCAAACGCACCAATCAGAATGTGCACCAGCTGCTGTAAGGAGCAAACGCACCAGTCAGAATGTGCACCAGCTGCTGTAAGGAGCAAACGCACCAATCAGAATGTGCACCAGCTGCTGTAAGGAGCAAACGCACCAATCAGAATGCACCTACCCTTTTAGCACAAATTTGTTTTTTTTTGACATGTAAATGACCTCGTGTAGCTTAAAGGCCTGCAGGACCAGGCTCCTTTTGGGACGCGGTGCATCAGAGGTGCAGCGTGTTTAGAATCGTACCTGTCTGGCGCGTAACCTGCGGCCTCTCCTCGCTCAGCATGCTGGGAACCTGCAGGAAGCCGCCAAGTGGATGGACGAGGCCCAGTCTCTGGACACCGCCGACCGCTTCATCAACTCCAAGTGCGCCAAGTACATGCTGCGGGCGGGGCTGGTGAAGGAGGCCGAGGACATGTGCTCCAAGTTCACACGGGTACGAGAGCTGCTGTACCCAAACCCTAACCCACCAATAACTTCACCACTGACATCACCTCCATCACCATCACTAACAGTCACAAACATCACCTCCAACATTATCACTTACATCACCTTCGTCATCATCACAAACATCACCGCCATCACCATCACTGACATCACCTCCATCACCATCACAAACATCACCTCCATCACCATCACTAACATCACCTTCGTCATCATCACTGACATCACTTCCATCACCATCACAAACATCACCTCCATCACCATCACTGACATCACCTTCGTCATCATCACTAACAGTCACAAACATCACCTCCAACATTATCACTGACATCACCTTCGTCATCATCACTAACAGTCACAAACATCACCTCCAACATTATCACTAACATCACCTTCGTCATCATCACAAACATCACCTCCATCACCATCACTAATATCACCTCCATCACCATCACTGACATCACGTCCATCACCATCACAAACATCTCCTCCATCACCATCACTAACATCACCTTCGTCATCATCACTGACATCACTTCCATCACCATCACAAACATCACCTCCATCACCATCACTGACATCACCTCCAACATTATCACTGACATCACCTTCGTCATCATCACTAACAGTCACAAACATCACCTCCAACATTATCACTAACATCACCTTCGTCATCATCACAAACATCACCTCCATCACCATCACTGACATCACCTCCATCACCATCACTGTAGTCAGAGGCATTCTCCACAGACCTCTGGGTTTTTCTGAGCAGTGCAGTGACTGTGATGCTCGTCCTGCTGTGTGTGAGCAGGAGGGCACGTCGTCCATGGACAATCTGAACGAGATGCAGTGCATGTGGTTTCAAACGGAGTGCGCCACGGCCTACCAGAGGCTGGGGAAGTACGGCGACTCGCTGAAGAAGTGCCACGAGATCGAGAGGGTAAGACCCGGCTGGCAGGGGGTATGAGAGGGTGAGACCCGGCCGCTGGCAGGGGGTATGCTGGGTGCTCTCTCTACAGACGATCTGAGGATAACCGGGTCATGTTCTGGTCATGTGCTTATTAATTTGGAAAGATGGGTAAAGAAAATTGGCATGTTAGATTGGGCCTTTTGGAATATGACCCACACCTGTCATATAAAATATTTTTGTCACCATCATTCTCCCAGTGTAAAAATAAAAAATGTGCACATTTTTTAGTGCTGTGGTTCTGCATGATATTAAAGTATGAAGTGTCTTCCAGTTACAGTATGACTGAAGCGTTAGCCTGTTGAAGTGGATTCATTGGTTTTCCTTGTAAGAAATGCAGTGAAACTGGTTAAACAGTTGAGGTAAAACACAACCGGCTAGAAGAAAAATAGCAGGAAAAACGAGTGAAGAGCAGCATATTAAAATTAAATTACAATTATTAATCAGAGTCCTGCAGTAGTAGTAGTAAATAAGAAGATTACTTATCTTAAGTTTATCGTCTGGCAGCACTTCTTCGAGATCACGGACGACCAGTTTGACTTCCACACGTACTGCATGAGGAAGATGACGCTGCGTGCGTACGTGGACCTGCTCAAGCTGGAGGACGTCCTGAGGAGGCACTCCTTCTACTTCAAAGCGGCTCGCTGCGCCATCGAGATCTACCTGAAGCTCCACGACAACCCGCTGACCGACGAGAGCCAGGAGCAGGAGGTCAACTCCGGTGAGTCAGGCCCCGCCACCGCCCCTCCAGCCCCCGCCCCCACCGCCTGCACTGGCCCCAGCCCCTGCCCCCACCGCCTGCACTGGCCCCCGCCCCTCCAGCCCCGCCCCCACCCCCACCGCCTGCACTGGCCCCGCCCCGCCCCTCCAGCCCTCGCAGCCCATCAAGTCTCTCCCAACCTCACCCCTCCCGCCCCCGCCCCCGCCCCCGCCCCGCCCCCGCCCCCGCCGTCCCTCCCGCGCGTTCACCCCGCCGTCCCTCCCGCGCGTTCACCCCGCCCCCGCCGTCCCTCCCGCGCGCTCACCCCGCCGTCCCTCCCGCGCGTCGCTGAGCCCGGGCCGCTGCGTCTGACCCGCAGAGAACCTGTCGGCCAAAGAGCTGAAGAAGATGCTGAGCAAGCGAAGGAGGGCGCAGAAGAAGGCCAAGCCCATCAAGTCTCTCCCAACCTCACCCCTCCTGCCCCCGCCCCCGCCCCCGCCCCCCCCCGCCCCCGCCCGCCCCGCCGTCCTCCCGCGCGTTCACCCCGCCGTCCCTCCCGCGCGTTCACCCCGCCCCCGCCGTCCCTCCCGCGCGTTCACCCCACCGTCCCTCCCGCGCGTTCACCCCTCCGCGTGCCGCTGAGCCCGGGCCGCTGCGTTTGACCTGCAGAGAACCTGTCGGCCAAAGAGCTGAAGAAGATGCTGAGCAAGCGAAGGAGGGCGCAGAAGAAGGCCAAGCTGGAGGAGGAGCGGCGGCACGCAGAGAGGGAGCGGCAGCAGAAGAACCAGAAGAAGAGGAGGGACGAAGACGAGGAGGAGATCAGCGGGCCCAGGGAGGAGCTGCTGCCCGAAAAACTGGAGAAAGTAGGAACCTTCAGTGTGAGGGAGTCTGGAGAAAGTAGGAATGACTAGTGTGTGACACAGTCTGTGGAAAGTAGGAACCTTCAGTGTGAGAGAATCCGGAGAAAGTAGGAACCTTCAGTGTGAGGGAGTCTGGAGAAAGTAGGAATGACTAGTGTGTGACACAGTCTGTGGAAAGTAGGAACCTTCAGTGTGAGAGAATCCGGAGAAAGTAGGAACCTTCAGTGTGAGAGAGTCTGGAGAAAGTAGGAATGACTAGTGTGTGACACAATCTGTGGAAAGTAGGAACCTTCAGTGTGAGAGAGTCTGGAGAAAGTAGGAATGACTAGTGTGTGACACAATCTGTGGAAAGTAGGAACCTTCAGTGTGAGAGAGTCCGGAGAAAGTAGGAACCTTCAGTGTGAGGGAGTCTGGGGAAAGTAGGAATGACTAGTGTGTGACACAGTCTGGGGAAAGTAGGAACCTTCAGTGTGAGGGAGTCTGGGGAAAGTAGGAATGACTAGTGTGTGACACAGTCTGGAGAAAGTAGGAACCTTCAGTGTGAGGGAGTCTGGGGAAAGTAGGAATGACTAGTGTGTGACACAGTCTGGGGAAAGTAGGAACCTTCAGTGTGAGGGAGTCTGGGGAAAGTAGGAATGACTAGTGTGTGACACAGTCTGGAGAAAGTAGGAACCTTCAGTGTGAGGGAGTCTGGGGAAAGCGGGAACCTTCAGTGTGTGACAGTTTGGAGAAAGTAGGAACCTTCAGTGTGTGAGACAGTGTGTGGAGAAAAAGGGAACCTTCAGTGTGTGACACAGTGTGTGGAGAAAAAGGGAAGCTTCAGTGTGTGACGGAGTGGAGAAAGTAGGAACCTCCTTTGTGAGGCACAGAAGCTGTTTTTAGTGTGCCATTTTTAGTGTTCAAAAATGAGAGCAGTAACTGCAGACACCCTGAGGCCACAAATTACCCACAAATTTAGTGAGCAATAAAACCACTGAAAACCAACAGACCCTGCGGTTCACCCTCATTCTTTAGAGCAGGGGTGTCCATTCAGAAAAGGCCGGTGTGGGTGCAGGTTTTTGTTTAGCTCAGCACTAAGACACCTGATTCTGCTTATCAAGGTCCTGACTGAAGACCAGAAGTTAATTAGTTTAATCAGGTGTCATGGTGCTGGGCTAGAACAGAAACCTGCTCCCACACCAGGCCATTTCAGAAAAGATTTCACAGCCCTGCTTTAGAAGGATGTGCCTGAAAAAAACAGTCACTAAAAGTGCATTTGGATTAATGCTCAGTGATGATATATGTTTGAAGGACAAAGGTGTATTTATTTATACATTTATTTTCTACAGGTTGAAAACCCCTTAGAAGAAGCAATTAAGTTCCTGACACCACTGAAAAACCTTGTGGCCGACTGCATAGACACTCATCTTCTAGCTTTTGAAATCTATTTTAGGAAAGGTATGTTATTAAACTCGCTGTTTGAAATGGTAAATTTAACATTGAACTTGTCATACATTAATTTAAATGTCTGTAAATCACTTGTGAAATCACCACAGTGAAAACTTAGTATAAAACTTCTGTTTTAAAGCCAAAACACCCAATAACCTAATGGAAGCCCTGTGTGAGGATCCATGCCTGGTTAGAACACTGTTTAAAATGTCTGCTTGCCTTCCTCACCGCACAGGGAAGTTCCTTCTGATGGTGCAGTCGGTGAAGAGAGCCTTCGCCCTGCAGCCGGACCACCCCTGGCTTCACGAGTGTCTGATTCGGTTCTCTAAAGCGGGTAAGAGCTGCACACACACGTCTGTGCCTCCGCAGAGCCCGGCCCGTTATTTGCATATAAACTTGGCAGAAGCTTGCCCAATGTTGCCCAATGTTATAAAAAAGTGTTCTGTTGCGGTTTGGCGATTCCCAGCAGACGCTGGTACAGATGAGATTTCAGCACGCGGATGTGTCTTTCCATAATAATGAAGCTCTTAACGTGCGCTCGTGTTTCAGTGTCTGACCACAGCAACCTTCACGAAGTCGTCTACAAGGTCCTGAATCAAGAAATGCAGAAAATCTTCGCCAACAAGAATTATGACACCTTCAACGATGAATTTCTGAAAAGCAAATCCAGCTCCATCCAACATCTGCTTTCAGGTACTGTCCCCAGACGATCTCTGACACACTGTTGTGAATAACGCAGCAGTGCTCTTCAGTGATCTCGTCTGCATCCTGAAAGTGCGTTGGTAAATGTTCCAGGTGCCAAAATGATGTATTTTCTGGATAACTCGAGGCAGGAGAAGGCCATCTCCATTGCCACGCAGCTGGAAGAGACCCTGCAGGACCGGAACGTCCAGGTAACCCCCGCGAAATAACCGTACAGGCTGACCCCGCCCACAGAACGGGCGAGGGGCGAGGCGCAGTCTGCGGGACAACCGAATCGGAGTGCCCCGCGTGAGCCTTCTGGGCTGGGATCCCCCCTCTACCGGTTACCCTCCCTGCTCTCTACCGGTTACCCTCCCTGCTCTCTACCGGTTACCCTCCCTGCTCTCTACCGGTTACCCTCCCTGCTCTCTACCGGTTACCCTCCCTGCTCTCTACCGGTTACCCTCCCTGCTCTCTACCGGTTACCCTCCCTGCTCTCTACCGGCTACCCTCCCTGCTCTCTACCGGTTACCCTCCCCTCTCTCCCGGTTACCCTCCCTGCTCTCTACCGGTTACCCTCCCTGCTCTCTACCGGTTACCCTCCCTGCTCTCTACCGGTTACCCTCCCTGCTCTCTACCGGTTACCCTCCCTGCTCTCTACCTGCTACCCCTCTGCTCTCTACCGGTTACCCTCCCTGCTCTCTACCTGCTACCCCCTCTGCTCTCTACCGGTTACCCTCCCTGCTCTCTACCGGTTACCCTCCCTGCTCTCTACTGGTTACCCTCCCTGCTCTCTACCGGTTACCCTCCTCTCTACCGGTTACCTCCCTCTCTACCGGTTACCCTCTCTGCTCTCTACTGTTACCCTCCCCTCTCTCCCGTTACCCTCCCTCTCTCCGTTACCCTCCCCTCTCTCCCGGTTACCCTCTCTGCTCTCTACCTGCTACCCTCCCTGCTCTCTACCGGTTACCCTCCCTGCTCTCTACCTGCTACCCTCCCTGCTCTCTACCTGCTACACCCTCTGCTCTCTACCTGCTACCCCCTCTGCTCTCTACCTGCTACCCCCTCTGCTCTCTACCGGTTACCCTCCCTGCTCTCTACCGGGTTACCCTCCCCTCTCTCCCGGTTACCCTCCCTGCTCTCTACCGGTTACCCTCCCTGCTCTCTACCGGTTACCCTCCCTGCTCTCTACCGGTTACCCTCCCCTCTCTCCCGGTGACCCTCCCTGCTCTCTACCGGTTACCCTCCCTGCTCTCTACCGGTTACCCTCCCCTCTCTCCCGGTGACCCTCTCTGCTCTCTACCGGTTACCCTCCCTGCTCTCTACCGGTTACCCTCCCCTCTCTCCCGGTGACCCTCTCTGCTCTCTACCGGTTACCCTCCCCTCTCTCCCGGTTACCCTCTCTGCTCTCTACCGGTTACCCTCCCTGCTCTCTGCTCTCTGCTCTCTACCAGTTACCCTCCCTGCTCTCTACCGGTTACCCTCTCTGCTCTCTCCCGGTTACCCTCTCTGCTCTCTACCGGTTACCCTCCCTGCTCTCTACCTGCTACCCTCCCTGCTCTCTACCGGTTACCCTCCCTGCTCTCTACCTGCTACCCTCTCTGCTCTCTACCGGTTACCCTCCCTGCTCTCTACCTGCTACCCTCTCTGCTCTCTACCTGCTACCCCCTCTGCTCTCTACCGGTTACCCTCCCTGCTCTCTACCTGCTACCCCCTCTGCTCTCTACCTGCTACCCTCCCTGCTCTCTACCTGTCTGAGTAGAGCAGAAACACACCACAGGAAGGCTGTGTGTTCGGTCTCGGCCTACAGCCTGTTTTACTGACCTGCTCTCCCAGCTGGTCTGGTAGCTCCATATTTAATTAACCCTTATTTGAGCTTATGGATTTTTTAAATGTCATGTGGTCATCCTTATTTAGTGCATTATGCCCCCCTGTAGTTCTGCTTATTAAAATGTCCCCCCCCTGCCCCCCCAGTCCTGCAGTAAAGTGCTGGAGGCTCTGCTGGACGGGAGCTTTGGCAGCTGTCCATCACAGGCTGAAGAGTACCGCGTCGCCTGTCACAGACTGTTTCCCCTGGCAACCACCTTCATGCCCCCCGTCACCGAGGACGACAAGGGCTCCACCCCCAGAAACAACGGCACCATCAATCACGAGATGCTAACCAATGAGATCTGAGCCTGCCCAGCGCCAGCCACACCCCCTCCCCCCCGGACACACCGCACAGAGTGATGTGTGATGGCGTTTTAATGCTGGAGCTGACCCCCCCTCGCCCCCCCCGTGGTACAGATGAGGTAGAAATCTCACACGCTACCCAGGCTTAGCCACGCTCCGCTAACATCCGCTACTTTTATTTTTTCGGGTTTGAAAATGCTGCCATAACTTTTACTTTTGTCCTCAAGGATTTGTGAAACAGGGAAAAAAGGTGACTCCTAGTGGCGAGTGCGTTTGCTAGCGCCCGTCCCACCATTACACTGCAGAAAAGGATCTACAACGGGAAAAAGACTGAAAAGATCATCTGTGGAAACTCCAAGGAAAGAAGCAGGACTGTTATAAAACGCAGTGGCACAGTAGAGCTTTTTACGCCCTTTTTTTTTTTTTTCAAACAGCAAAGGCGATTTTTATTTTCAGCCAGATCATCGGTTATGTGCATGAGAAGACTCGATGCCTTTCTGAAAAACAACAACTGCGAATGACGGAGAGAGAGTGTTTGCAGAACGTCCTAAAGCTGCAGAAGATTTTCTTCAACCAACCGCTCTGCTCGTTTTTTTTATTTTGGTGTAGTTTTTAGTTTCCACGCAGAGCGTCAGATAAAACCAGTAGTTTCAGACATGCCTTACGCGTTATTGGAAGTACAAAATGCTGGTCTTTTTACTGAAGACAATGCAACGCACTGATTTTCTTTTTTTTTCTTTTATACGGTCTGATCTGGCCTTTTGCACTGTTAACATGGTTTTAAAACTGTATCTTCCCAAACGATGAGCTCTCATCCATTAGTCCTTGAGCATGTTTAAAAATAAAATAAAATAATAATAATAAAAAAAGTTTAAAAAGTCCCTCTCAGGGCGAGTTTGTATTTGATGGCTTTTTAAACCTCAGTAGTTAGTGGGGCTTTACTGTTGCTGGACCCCAGTCACAGGGCTGGGGGCGGGGGGGCGGGGGGTCGGGGGGGGGGGGCTGTTATTTGACGGACGTTCTTGAAATGCTATTTTTTAACTGGCTCCAGGTGTGTCTTTATGCAGAATATTAGTTCATGTTTGCCGTCTTCTGTGGAGAAACTCCCGTGGTTATTTCAAAGTTGACTTTTTTTGTCTGAATTGTTCTAATAGGCACTTCAGTGTTACGATCACTCTGTTTTGTTGGTTTAGATGGATAGCGCTCATTGTGAATAATGTTTAATTATTTAAAGGAGGGGGGGAGGGGGGGGTTTATGGCTGAGTAATAACCCTCCGCTTCCCTCTGTTTTGCTATCTTGCAACGTGTATGGAATTCTCAAGAGAAGTTTCACTGTAAAGTTTTGCCAATCTATGTAATGCTGTAATAAATTATTTTCTACTCAAATGCAGTTTCCTCATTTCCCCTGTTTACTTTGACCCCCCGGTGAAAGTCAGTCCCAAGGTGAGGTCACTGCTTTGCACCTCCTACAGGGAGAAATTAGAGTTGCACAATAATATTGGGGCTATGTCCACATTGGGGCTGTTCCCATATCAGCTGATAAAGTGAGACTATAGCTGATAGGGTGATGTATGCACCAGAGAGACTGCGCCAGAGAGACTGTGCCAGAGAGCCCGCTCCAGAGAGCCTGCGCCAGAGACACTGCTCCAGAGAGCCTGCACCAGAGAGCCCGCGCCAGAGAGCCCGCACCAGAGAGCCCGCACCAGAGAGCCCGCACCAGAGAGCCCGCACCAGAGAGCCTGCGTCAGACTAAACCAAACGGACTGCAATGCTGACATTAAAAGCAATTGGCCAATCCCTCTGGAGCTCGAAAGCTGAAATTAAACCTCAAAAAAATACAAGACAACTTCTAACCAAAATGACCAATGTTCACTGAATTGTGTAGTGAACAATTTCACGCCTTTTGTCTAAGATAATTTACATATGTATAGCACGGGCTAAATTCCAGCCCACATATTGTAAGGTTATTAGGGCATTTAAAGTTGTGGGAAAGTAAAAGGACTGAAGCCCTCTCCATAAACACTGTTTTCTTATCAGAAGAGCAGGAGACTGAGCTGGACAAATGAGGCAGATTAAAGATGCGTCTCATCGTCGAGAGCGTGTGAAAGCAGAGATCACACACTCCCTGCTCTGTAAGTGTGAGCTT
Source organism: Anguilla rostrata (assembly GCF_018555375.3). Taxonomy (NCBI): domain Eukaryota; kingdom Metazoa; phylum Chordata; class Actinopteri; order Anguilliformes; family Anguillidae; genus Anguilla; species Anguilla rostrata. The sequence continues at coordinate 36,312,856 of NC_057947.1, forward strand.
TCACACCCCGGGCCGAGCCTGACGCGGCACTACCCGACACGTGCGCTGGGAATACAAACAGAGAGGCGCAGCTGCAAACACACCGCCTGCTATCCCATCTGCCCCGGCGGCCCATTAGCCACACGCGGCGCGTGAACATCTCCGGAGGCGTTAAGACTCGCCACCTCTGGGAGAAAAACCCCAGCGTGGGGGCCGGCAGTTTGTGAATGAGAAACCCAGAGGGACCATGAGACACGGATCAGCACGCAGGGACGAAAAGCACTAAACAGGATTGAGCCCTGATATTTATATTTTACTGGCAGAATCCATTGTCTTGATCAATATACAGACCTTACATTTAAAAAGTTCATTATTGAAAATTGATCATTACATAAACAATTTAGATTAAGCACCATGCTCAACAACTGAAATACTGTCAAAAAATGTTTCTATTTTTCAATTCTCAAGTTCAATTCTGTCACCACTTCACAGCTTGATGAGAAATTGTTCAGAGAAAATGAAGAATCCATTTCCACACAGTTAAGCACAATCTGCACCTTCGTTGCCATACTAGCTTGATATAGTTTCAGGTTAAAAAACAGCCACAGACCCTCACTCACGCTGAACATAGCCGAACATTGCTATTTCAGAGGCATAAATAGAAGTCCTGAAAGTTCTAGACATGTAAACTGTCATTCCCCTATTTAACACTAGGTGGCTCTGTAGACTCACAGTACTGAGAAATTCTGATTATCCTTATATATTATTGACTAATTGCTATTGAAGGAGAATAAACTGATCTCGTCAATTAATTTAAGTATGAACAAATAACTTATGAATAAATACATTTTTGTTTTTGGCAGCTGTTGTCAATGAATGAGGTGGTCCGACACTTCAGCAACCACCAAAACGTGGAAGAGTTACTATATAGAACAGTTAAATTAAGAAAAGCTCTCATTAAAATTGTATAATTACTTACTACTACACAGGAAAGGAACTTATATCAAAATAATATTCTTTCATCAAAAGAAATCACTTGTTCTCTGAATCCCGGGAAGAATAACCTAGATTTTATTCATTTTCTTGCCAGAAATGTGAGTATTAATTAAGAACCCTTGTCAGGAAGGCACTGTTTACAGAGTAATTATACGCTACACCGTTTCATTCAAGTGAAAATAATTTTATTGGTCATTCAAATATTTAAAAGTGGAAGTCGTAGTATATTATTTTAAATACATGTCATCTACACGTTTTCTCGAACTTATCATTGCAAAAATAATGGTACTTGTGATCCTAATTAATTTTACACTTATTGGCAATGCTATGCATCGGAGAACCTTCAGAAATTAGCTGGATAATCAATTAATATAATAATATAAGGTAGGCCTCAATCTCGAGGTCAATGAAGAACAAGCATTTTTGTCAGAGCAAATACATTACTGAATTACCAGTCATTATCCTCATGGTACATTCCATATACAACTTCTTTGCTATGAATTGTTTATCCACTTGAAAGTATTTGCTTATTGCGTTACTGACCGCTCATTTTCGTGCCCGGTTATTTATACCTTTACAAATAGCGACACAACTTCCTAAAAGACTGTCCAAAACCACTTCAGAGTAAAACAGTAATCCCTGAGTTTAACTATAGGCTAATCAAAATATCTGAATGTCAGATAAAGCCCGGATTTAGCAAAGCAGCATACAGGTGCGCTTCATGTTTAAGTTCACCTGCTGGGTCAAGGAAAATGCGATTTTCCGTAAAGGTGAGTCTTCAGACCGAAACGCAAGGCCACGTGACTCCGATGCCCTGTACACGCATCAGATTGGTAACCGCGTCCTGTCATACATGATCCTCTCCCAGGAATATCTATCACCATCATCACCAACTTTGATCTGTCTGAGTCTCCCTACACAGTGCATAAAGCTTCGGAGTACAAGGCACGGTCACATGGGCTTAATATATCCAATAGTTATGAATAGTCTGTTACATCGGTGCCCTGCAATGATTTTCGGGCAGAGCGTTTTCGAGGTAATTACCGTCAGTGATTAGCTGCGTAACCCCGTAACATGGGCATATGGGGTTACAGACGGTAAAGAGAAGCGGGTGACCCGGCCTCCACCCCCTTCTCCTTCAGCCCGAGTGAGTCACCGCCCCCTGTCAGCGCTGCGGAGTATTTAAAAGGAGAATGGAGCGGAGATACGGCAGCAGAATCTGCGAGACGCAAAGAGTCAGACGCAGGAGAACACAAGGCTGCGCTGGAAACTATTAGCGAAAGGACTTTTCCTCCTCCAGTCACTACAAGTGATCGCAGGATACAAGAGACAGAAGCGAAGCAATGAAATCTCCCAGAATGAAATCCCGGAGCAACTGTAAGTTCTGAGTTCATCCTCTTTGTTGCATACCTTGGAACGCGACCACTCCTCGCCGTAACGACTTTTGTTGTGGGATTTTGCCCGTCACCATGCTGGCTGATGATGGTCACATCACATCTAAAATGTTTCGTTAATGTGTTTGAATGAATGCTCGATTCATTTATGTACTCTAGAAATGTTTTGCAGAGCAATTTTAAGTGGCATAGATGTGGTTTTATAAACGATCTAGAGCATATATACTAGTAAGTTAAACAAAATAGCCTAATACTTTGGACTAAACAATTTAAAGCGACGTTAATGTCACCAAACAGTGAGGCGCAAATTCTCGCCCGGTGGTAGTGATAAATAAGTGTGCTTTGTTAAACGGGACCCTTGTATTGGCAAGCTCTTTGCCTCGTTATGCCCTGCCTGTCAGGCTAATTAAAGTAGCCTAACGCGCAGCATTGCGTATCCCCAGCGCAATTTCTCGAAGAGGACGACGACCTCAACGCCGTGCTGTGCGAATTCGACGCAGTGATTGAGGATTTCACATCTCCGGTGGAGAAGAGACATTTCAGATACGAGGAGCACCTGAAGACGATGAAGAGACGGAGCAGCGCCAGCGTCAGCGACAGCGGAATCAGTGACTCTGAGAGTAAGTGCCGTTGACATATTTATTGTACCAGCGCCGTTAGCGCTATTAGAAAAAGAAAAACTTATAGGGAATGTGGAACAGGTGACTGTAGACACTTCTTTGCGAGTTTTTCCTGACAAACCGTACGGCGAGCAGCAAGTAGCAACATTGTCACTAATTTAGCGTTCTGCAAATAAGCGCCGGTGACCGCGGCACGCGGGTAGTCTACATCGCGAAATCATACCAGATTCTTAACGACCATCCGAAGCGACTAATGCACTATGAATATCAACAATACAAGAGCAATAATCAAGAAAAACCACTGCTAACTTATAAATGGTGCACACTCTTATAAAAACAGGTGTATAGTTACATATGCTTTCTCTTGGTTCACTTGTGTTTGAATGGGGCAGAACAGTACTTGCAGAACGCATTCACTACTTATCGTGATTGATGTAGAAATGTTTGGCAAATGTCACGCGGTGTTTGAAACTGATACTCTCTCCAGCATTCCGGTCAGGCACAGTGTCAAATCGGCGAATCCTGTGAACGCCAGTGCGCGCGCGTACACAGTGACAGGAATGTTCTACACCCTCCCTGCACATTGGACTTACTGTAATTATTCATCCACCTGTGTCACAGTTTAAGGTCGTATACTGGAAAATTTTTTAATAACTTCAGAATTTTAAGTCGACCCCGGAAAGAGAACTTTTAACGACAAAACCGAGATTCCCGTGTTTAAGAAGGTTTTATCTGTTCCAGAGTTTTGGCAGAACTGTACAATTTCCATAACCTACGGAAAATATTACATCAGACCGAGTGGAAAATGCTTGCAAGTTCTATATATTTATAGACGGACCGCATTTACTCTACTACGGTGTCAGCACTTTATGATTGTCAAACAGTTGACGGAGGACTTGTTGAAAGCAGAACAGCCGATGACGAGCAGAGAGAAAGGGACGGTGATAGAGTAGGACACTGCGGGTCTGTGAGGACAGGAAGCCGTTTCCATAGCGCACTCCTGGCGGGAGATCAGAGATCTGGATCAGGCCCAGATTCCGTCTGAGTGGGGAGGGAATGGCAGGAGAGGTGCCCCACCAACCCCTCCCCAAAAGAGAGGCCAGAGGCTGGCAGTGCCAGGCTGGTAACGCGCGGGACCTGTGCCAGTGCGTGAGGGCGCCGGGCCCAGGACTCGTCACCAAACGGGCGCGAGTGTTCATTTTGGGCCAGAGTGCTGGTGATGTGCGCCTGTTGATATTGGAGCACGGATTTCTTTCGCTCTGAAAGGGGGGGGGGGGGTGTTTGGGGGGGTCCCTCTACCCGACGGAGAACGTCAGGGGGCAGAAACGTAACCCTGTCAGTCAGCGGTACTTCTGAGTCGCTCGTCTTTCACAGACGGTTGGAAACAAGGAGGTCAGCCAGCCAACCTATAAAAACATTTCTGAAAATCTAAAAATTCAGCCGTGTTAAGAAACTTCAAATAATACAGCGACATGCCTTTGGTTTCGGGTTCTGAGGAATTGTCTAAAACCACATTGGGTGACAAGATGCAAGTCCAGCAATGCACTTCTTTGCACAGTGGTGGAATGAGGGTTCTCTTAAGTTAAAAGTAAAAAACGCCATTTTATGGGTTAGTTTTGGTTTGAGGAAATGGGCAGCAATGGAAGAACCTTTCCTTTACAAAGTTGTATTCATGGAAATTTTAATCTATTTCATTAAATTCTATTTCCTATGACGCAGAGTTAGACCAAAGCTAGGCCATTAAATGTATTTAGATAGAGGCTATTCAGTTTGGCAACACAAGCCAGCTGCTTTAAGGGGACACGATCCAAAACATTCTCAGGCCTGGAGGCTAAACTAGGAGGGGAGCTTTCTGACCGAGTCTGTAATATTCATTAGCGAGCAGAGTCCCATAGTAATACTGATACACATGCAGAACTCCACTGCACACATACAGTTACTATCTGTGGAGCCAAGAAACCGAACCTACAATACTTAGATTGATTCATTTCAGTGGTTTGAAATTCAGCGCTTTTGAAAAACTATAAAAAATAGGAGTTGAAAAATGATCTATAAAGTGTTGCCACTAAGATCATAAAATGAAAGATCTTGCTCCTCTATGTGAGAGGCAAAAATGACTTCATATGCCACAGCTGTTTAAAATTCTGTAATCAGTTCAAAGAGTAAAGAAACTGGATAATGCACCTCTTCAGCAAAATCAAGAACGTGTACCATTGACTTTCAATGTAATGAAATTCAATTTAATGTAATTTGCTAGAAATGTCACTAAACTACTTGAGATAACTGCTATAGGCATTGCTGGAACATACGATGTTATACGGAAAACCTAAAAAACAATTTTATGCAAATCTCTTCAGTTTGTTTTGGCTGCATACCTGACAGCCCGCGTAGAGGTGTGACATCATGGCGGTGTCTTTTCATGTGCGAGGGAGCGCAGATGTGCCCGCCCTCGGCTCTCAGCTCTCAGCCCGCAGCTCTCAGCTCTCAGCTCTCAGCTCTCAGCTCTCAGCTCTCAGCCCGCAGCCGGGACCTTCTCACATGAAAGGCGAAGTGTGTTCGGGCGCTCGGTGGAAAAAGAGAAGCTGTCATTACCAGAGAATGCACTGATTACACACCAAACCTGCTCCGCTAACACAGACCAGAAAACACTCTGGCTCAACACTACACGCTACAGGGACCCACGTGCTGGCCGTGTGTGTTTGTGTCTGTGTGTGTGTGGGCGAGTGTGTGTGTGTGTGCATGCGTGTGTGTGTGTGTGTGTGTGTGTGTGTGTGTGTGTGTGTGTGTGATATTGGCCTGTAATCACTCTGATAGCAGCTCATCCACCTGTCTGTGGAGCACACAGAGGGTAACAGACGTTTGTTTTCTTTTCTCTACAGGTGCAGAATCTCTCAACAGAAACAGCCTCAGTTTCAGTGATGAGAAGCTCAACTCACCCTCCCCCGTCTTCTCCCCCACCTCCCCCTGCGCCTCCATCCCTTCTCCCAAAGGTGAGCTCACCTTACGTGTGAAAGGGTGTTGAAAAAAAAAAAAAAAGGACGACAGATCCTCAGATCCATTCTTAGATACTGCTCCTTCAGCTCCCCCTGGGGACCAAGCACAAACATCACCAATTTGATTTCCTCACCAGTATTTTGTTTTTGTGTTTCACAGCCTAATTAAATATGCGACCTTACTCTGTTTCTATAGGACATCCATTTATTTTTTGTCATTTTATCTCTAATGTATTACGGTTAAGGGTGAGGGCTGTACTCGCTGTGTGTTTAGTTCCTTCAGCTGAACTTCACCTAGGATCACCTAGGAATTTTCACAATTCATCTTTTCCCCAATAATGACATTTCAAGTTCCAATAAAAAAAGTAAAATAATTAGTCAGTGTGACACTACTGTAATAATCCTGGGTGACCCACTCAGTCAGTCGCGCTGATTAAACCACTTTCCTTTGCTCGGTTTCAGCCAAACTCGGAGACACTAAAGACCTGGAGGACTTTATTGCTGACCTCGACAAGACATTAGCAAGTAAGTGCTAATTCCCCTAATTACCCGGAGTCCTGGAGCATTCACTGCCGGGGGAAGCTGCCGAAGGCCATCTGATGCATTAGAGAGGATTCAATCCATTCTATCCACAGAGATTCAGCCACAGAAGTGTCATTTTCATTACATTACAGGCATCCAGAGCAACGTACAACAAGGTGTATAACCAAAACACCAGGACTGCTCTATTTCTGTAAAATAGCGCAGTCAATGAAATAAACATACTTTCCACCAGGCTGTGGATTAGCGCAGGTGCTCCTGTACTCATCAATATTGAGATGCTACTTGGACAATTTGACTAAATCAACTGCCGCAAAGCATTTGAGCTTGTTGCAGGAGTCTCTCACACATAATGGGCCACTCAGTCCAGAATCTACTGCTATACAAATCCTCAGTGGAATCCCTTGGTGCAGGCTATCACACAGAGACCGCTAGCAGATTCAAGTCATTCATTGGCTGGACAGATATGAAGAGCTCACTCTCTCTGATTCATGCCTACATGACTCTGACAGTCAACAGAAATGGTAGTAGGAGTTTTGAAGATGATATAAAAAGGGTAACCATAATTTATCAGAAGAATCAACAAACAGAATTTTAATGAGTGAAATGCCATAAACTGCATGTGTCTTTGTAGCAGGCATCTGTATAAGCTGTAAACACACTAACAGTGTGATCTACAGTGGAGTAGGAGAACATGAGTCTCTTTAGCACTGCAGGTACAGAATGTTCCCTGCTCATTACAGTGAGGTTCTGAAGTGAGAGTGGGGATTAGTTTTATGAGGATGTTGAGTTATGACAGTTGACATACAAACACGGGACAGTGGTTTATGCGTGCTATGGGCACTAGGACCCAGGAGTTCATACTGACCATAATCCCCTTCCTCTGCAGGTATGTGACCTGAAGCTGCAGTGACAGGGCCGACACCCTCGGGGGTTGGGGGGGGGCAAACAAATCAGTGGGCCCCCGCCCCTCCCATCTGGCACAGGCTGGCCAACCTGGAGGCGGAGCACAGTGTTAATATTACAGACTGACCGTGACACACACTCCAGCCTGCTCCAACTTGGGAAACCTGAGCGAAACATTATTTAAAATGGCTTTTTATAGGATTATATTTGTAATTTTACAGAGCTGGTTATTGTAAATTTATCAGTGCAGTACATTTTTGTGAAATATATTTTTGTATCTTGTGTAAATATTGTTTCAGATTCTATTGCCTTGGCTGTAAGACGCATGTAAGATTCTTCCATTTGTAATTTTTTTATGATTAGCTGTGTACTAATAACTGTGAACCTAAGGTCTTAACTCACTAGTAAATCTGGAGAATTAATGCAGATCAGAAGGGATTTAACACAACTAACGCCTCCCAGTGACGACATAAAAAATGGGAAATGTAGCGTTTAAGTAAACTATATTTATTCTCAGATATATTCAGCAGGACTGTAGGGACCGTGGGGCCCACGGTCGGCATGTTAATAACAGCACAGCGTTCAGAACGCTGAGTCCAGGTGATCCGATCAGCGGCCAAAAAAGTGGAAAAGAAAACAGCGCTAAACGCTCCGATTCATCACGGCTGTCCCAAGGCAATACTGACCATCGCAACTCAGATCATTCAGAAAGCTGCTGTTAGAGGTACACACAATACCACGTATGCAGAAATGCATCATACCAGAAGCAAAGCACAAGATTTATGAACTAGTGTCAGTGATAAAACTACAAGGAAGTGGTCCCTAAAAGACGCTGTAAAGACGTGCAGTGTGTCTGACTGGAATCTGACACTTCTCTGTGGATCCTATGACATTATTGTACCGTCGCTCCTGACTTTTGTGTCTGTGGCGAATAAAAAAGTTCATTGAAATGGCTTCATTTTTGGGAGATTAATTACGGTAACGTACCCATGCCTGTCAGGGCGAGGATGTTTTGGGATTTTTTACAGAGATTCGGTTCTGCAGTGAGCATCTGCTTCCTGCCGTTCACATCCTGCACTTTAGTTCGGTTATTAAGAGTGAAACAGACACCCAGCGTTACTGCAGCAGGAGAGATTAAATCCTACAACTCCACAGAACTGAACTCTGAATCACTGAAAAATTAAACCCAACAAACACATGGTCATCCAGCTTAGATGTGCCTGATCCAACAACTAATCCAACAAGCCAAATAAGAGATTCAATCAGACGAGCACCGGTAGACAATAGGTTCCAGGTCCACGGCTGTCTACCCCAGTGTCCATACAAATTCAGGGCAACATCTGTGTAGCATTTGCTTCCTTAAATTCACTGAATGATATCACTACATATGCATCTTCCCGAGCTTACATTCACACAGTGCCTATTACTTCTATGGCTTTGGTGCAGACCAGCCCTGGAGAATTCCATGGGTCTTTGAAGTGTAGACCTTGTGCCATCTGAGCCAAAAGTAAATCATGCCTGAACTCTGAATAAACAGACTGACAGTGAAGGGGGGGGGGGAGGGGGGCTAGGAGGAGGGGTTATACAGTCCCAGGTAGCTCAGCCCTCTCACATCATCAGTCTTCTCCCAAACCCACAGGGCATCACAAAGGCGACTAACAACCATTTACAGTGAGGCTTGTTAATGACTCATAAACCAGTTAGGAGGGGTGCAGGTGCATGGGGAGTGGGGGGTGGAAGAAGGGTTTGGGGTGTGGGGGGTGTGGTGGGTGGTGGGAGTAGGATGCAGGGGGTGTGGGGTGGTAGTAGGGTGTGGGGAGTGGCAGTTTGGTGTGGGGGTGGGGGGTGTGGGGTGGCAGTAGGGTATGGGGGTGGGGGGGGGGGACTCTCCTGGAGCAGCTGCGCAGGGGAAGGTCCATTTTTGGGATACCATAAAGCCTGGGTGGGACAGGGTGGTGGGCTGTGCTGTCGGCTGATTGGCTGAGACCAGGCTAGAAGGAACGCACCCACACGACACGGACCCCACACTGCACATTCCACAGGAGAGCCGAAATAAACCTCCGTTTGGGCAGCTCCAGAAAGGCCCCGAGGCAGCAAACTCAACGACCCTGAAGGGACAGGGCAGGTCAGGTGACCTGGAGTGTCAACGCAAAACAATCATCAAATTCAAATCTCGCCTACGAGTGACATTACCAGCCTATGACAGCGCTCATCTCCGAGCAGGAAGCTCAGGGATGCTTCCGGCTCCTTCTCTATGGCAGTTGGCCCAGATTGCAGAAGCTCTATGGACCCACCTGTCTCCCACCTGTCCCTATTGGTCAGTTCAGGCCAGAGGCCACTCTGTCCCAAAAGCCAGTCCCGTGAGACCCACGAACACCGCAGGGTGCTTCCAGAGTCTGCGGCTCGGGCTTCACTTTAAAACAGCCGGCCCAGCGGGCATCAGCGGGCACCTTTTGGGCAGTGCCACCCACCCACATTTGGCTTGGCTGGAGACTCCCGGGGGAGTGGGTGCTGGATCAAAAGCGTGGGAACGTGGCAGAGGAAGAAGAGGAAGAGGAGGAAGGGGAAAAGGCCGTCTGTCCAGGTCCAAACCGGAAAGATGGGCAAAGCACATAAACCTGAATCTGCCCAGACGTCAGAGGACCAGGAAGGGGAAGGCTAAGTTATG